>NW_006799966.1:573446-582388 GCF_000485575.1 Poecilia formosa | reverse complement strand
CGACCTTAAACGCACCGACCATTAAATCCCACCTGCAAAGATACAACTGCTTACTCCCAGTACTTACAATTTCACCATGTATGCACCACGAGAAGAGGGAATTCTCTGCTTTGATTACATCCGATGGAACATAAGGCTTTTTCCCCCTCTCCTCCGACCGGGTGCTTCTACCCAGTACGCATGCGTCTCCTCTCCAACTCGTAGTAGCCCAGTGAAGAGCGTAAACCCCGACAATGTCACAGGTTTACAGTGCAGGTCGTTTAACATAAACGAATGTTACAAGCACTGTCCGATAGTCAAATTATAGTAGGAAATACGGGTGCATCACCGTGGATTAGAATATGATCGGAAACGTAATTTGTTTCAGTAATTAAGCTCAAAAGGTGAAACTCAAATAAATCATTACACACAGACTGATATATCTGAAGTTTTTATTTCTGTCCATTTCAATAAGGGGTGATTTGAAAACTCCAGATTTTCCCCGGAAAATAAAAATGTTACATAAAACTAATGAGAAAGGGATTTTATAAAGTAGCAATGGATTGTTGTAGCCATGTTGGCCTAGTTATTCATGGTAAAGCAGTCAATTACTGACTGCTTCCAAACAGAAAATAAGCTATAAAGAGTCATTGGTAGAGAATCTGAATGTTAACACAGTAGTGTATCCATGAATACTTATAGAAAGTTTGGTGGAAGCAAACTCTTATCAGAGTTTGTGATGAGAGATTGTCAGGTGTAGGTGGGGAAATCTCAATATCCCTCACCTTAGCACAACACAAACACTGAATAAACACATTAACCTGTCTGTCACGAGAGGACCCAAATTTGGGTGGAATTTCTACAGTGGAATGAAATGGTGACCCATTTCATTCCACTGTTTTTTACCTGTGGCACATCTAAACACTGCAGGACAGCGGCCCTTGAGGACTGGAGTTTGACACCCCTGTCATTGTGAATGACAACCTGAGACCAACAGGTTTAAGCTTCGATTTCAGTTAATTTATATTACATTGGCTTGCAGCTGATGAAAACTCAAAGCTGATGTTTTTATTGCAGTGATACATAATAGCCATGACTAATATTTAATACAGAAATATTCTGGACATATAATAGTCTACCCAATCATGAGGAAGATCCCTGATTTAACACTTGTCTAGTAAACCGTCCTTGACAGGATGAGAGTAAACAACAAAAATGACTGAAAAGTTGACTGTTCATAGAATGATGTATCCAGTTATTAACAATAGAGACAAGCTGAAAATTTCTATTAAATCATTTCAGACTTTGTTCCTGCCTCTGTAGAGTTACATAGACATATGAGATTTATCTCTCTGTGTGTACTGAATCTAAATAATTGTTACATTTTCTTTTTTGACTTAAATAATATGTGAGTTTCTAATCAAAAAGTCACATGTAGATATGTTTCAATTGACAAAACAGAATCAAAATCATTTGTAAGTTTAATTTTTTGAAATGAACTGCGGAAATGTTCAATACTTAAATTTATTGATAGGCCACTATCAATAAATTTGATAGTGGCCTATCAATGTGTAGAATGGCACATGGTGCCATTCTACACATGGCACCATGTGTAGAATATTGAATGACGCTTTATAAACAATAAACATTTTCTGATTTGTAGCAACCTTTGGGAAATACGCAGCTCCTGGTCAGAAACAACCAATCTGAGTCAGGAGAAGGATTTTATCGCTGTCAAACACCCTTGTGTACATGCTGCTTACATCCTTCCCTATCCTCTCTGTTATGCTAAGCTTCTTCCCCACAACAGTGCCTGCCATGAATGTGCATGGCCGCCAATGATGGCAGATAAACAGTTTTCTTGAAAGTTGTTTCTCCGCCATTAGCACGGCTGCAGCAAACCGGCAAGCTTGAGCTTGCACATACAGGAGGATGATTGACAGCGCTAACACCCTCCTTACGGCTCTGATTGATTGTTTCTGACTTAGAGCGGCGTATTTCTGGAGATGACAGTAGAACCAAAGGGAGAAAGACTTGATTTTTTTCCAGATTATTTGCCTATATTGACACAACATAATGACAGTTGTATGTGTAAAAATAACCAGCATTTTTATATCAAATTTACCTACTGCAGCTTTATGCACATTTATTCACAGAATATGTTGAAAATACTCAATTTAGAAAATAAATCTCCATGTTTTTATTTTATTTTTTATTATTATTAAGTCTTCAGCCTTTGCCTGCAATCGCTGTCTGTGCTGCTAAAAACATTGCAGAGTGCATGCTGTAACTCAGTCTGCTGGGCGACTTTCAACTTTTTAGATTTTTTTTAAACACACAATTGTATAATTATATGTACATACTTCAAATGAATGAATGAAAACGACACTGTGCATAACTGTGGTTGAGAGCGTGTTGATAAGCTACATTTATTGATGTCACCCCAGCTGCAGCATGAAAAAGAAAGGGGCTCTGCAGAAGAAAAAATATTAGAAAATCACACAGTTACTGTTAAATATTTGTAGTCGTGATTAAACCACACTCCTCAATTTTCTCCTTCATTTTTGTCACTGTGATGTCCCTACATTTCTCTGTCATTAGCTGGCAACAAACTGGTTGGATAATCAGCATTCAGACCACAAATGCATTGTACTTGAAATATAAAACTACCATCTATTGCATCCAAGCAATAAAAATTGGAATATTGCACACATTAATTTTGCAGTGACAACTGCAATTCAATATATTGTGCAGGTTTAGCTGAAAGAGTCATTGCTGTGACCTCTACCCTGCTGTACAGGTCAGTTTCAGAGCAACAGTTTGAACCTCATTAAAGAGACCACACATGTATCTCCATGCCACGTATTTAACTGTCAGAAAACCACTACACAACTTTCTGCTTTAAGCTGTTACAATGCCAAACTGCTGCTAGGATTACACACTAAGCCTCACACAAAAGAATATCATTGCCCTCTTATCTTTAATGCCTAGCTCTATCATTTACCTTGGGAATGAGTGAAGTGCCCTTTTATCTAGCAATGGCTAAAAGAAGCCGAATTAAACTGGGCAAAATCATTCATGAACAGAATTGATCTTTTCATTTTCGTTTTACCAATGGCACGTTTTAAAAATCTACTGCTGGTTTTTGTCATGTCCTGGTAGTGTAAAGTTGCGCAATATATATATATATATTTTGCATTTGGGAATAAAAGATTCTACCTTTTCTTCAATATACATTTGGCATTTTCTTTAATATTATTCAATGATTAAAAAAATAAAAAATAATAAAAATCTGTACAAGATTCCAGAAATGCTGTCTCATTTTGTTGTACAAGTAGTTATAAACTGGGCATAACTAGTTTATGCCACATTAATAAATTAATTAATGATATTAAATAAATAAATTAACACATTTACTTATTTATTTATTTGATTTACAAGATACATTTCACTGTTTTCTGCAACCACAAAGTAGGTTTGAGGGCATAGGCATTCTCTACATATAGCACTACATCTGTTGCACTCTCAGGCTGTGAGAAAACTCTCATATACACAGAGACGTTCAGGCTGGCTTCACTTCCATATAACTGACACTTCAGATGTTTGTTTGTTCTGTCCTAATGTTTCACTTTACTCTTCCTGTTGTGTTACAGATTATCATCAGGCAGCTGTTTGCCGTTTAATCCTCTGCACGTCCCTGTGAAGAGCGATAATGTAGAGAACAACACTGCCATCTGAAGGCAACTGTCGTTAAAGCACTTACATGATGATCTCTGTAGACGACGCAAAGACATCATAGACTGACTGATGATGATGTGTTGTTATCTTTCAGCTGTTTTAATTATATTATTTATCACAACCACTTTTTATCTTGCATTTAGTGTTTAAAGTGTATGAAGGTCAGTCATTTGATGGAGATCTGCATTAGCTTTGAAGTGCATTAATAAACAAAACAAAACAAACAACAACAACAACAAAAAAAACTCTTCAGTATTCTCTAGTCCAGACAAATATAAATGCTTCTGCTTTTAGAGCTCACAGTGTTTTTTGCAACGTACAATCACAAGATGGCACTATGCACTCGGCACCTGGCCATTCTGCCAAACTCCAGCGTGACACAGCTTTCAATATGCTTAATTTACACCAGCACATCCATGCTGTTCCCTTTCGGGGACACGCTATCTTTTAGAGGTGCCTCCTGATGGTGCAAAAATCAATCTTGCCAGATCCTCATTGGAGTTAAGAAGAACCACAAAAGAGAGGGACTCAACAAAATCCTCTTGTTGCACTGTTTCTACTTTTGAATCTTCCAGCATATATAGTCTCTTTAAAAAAAAATCCATAATCTTGATTATCATCTTCCTAAACAAAGACAAACAAATAATGTCTTGTTAAAATTAATAACTTTTAAAGCTGAGCATGTAAGCATTTTTTTTTTTTATTCCTTTGTGGTGTACAGATGTGACATCCCGTTGCACACTTTTACAAAGAAGCTCCACAAATAGTTCTGCGAGACTGATTCACATACAGAAGCAATGAATGATCCTTTAGTCATTGTGACATGAGAAGCTCACACTTTTTCCTGTGAGGAAACAATGTCAAGTGAAGGTGTGAGCCCATCTCAGCACACAAGGCCACAAGGACAAGATAGATGACAAGGCGTCTGACAAGGTGAACAAAGTCTTTTCGGTGTGTGTGATTAATACGACTCAAAATAGCAAGAAAGGAAGACAGAGTGATGCACATATTCTATCACCAACATGCAGAGAGTTACTGGGCAGGGAGCATTGGGCTGCCTGATTAACATATCAAGACATCACACTTGGTATTGGTGAGTACTCTGAAGGTGAAAATTGTTCTGTCACAGTAGAAAATGTGGAAGCACACTGTAAATGAAAGGATTTTTCTCTTTTCCCGTTTTGCTCTGAATGAATTTCAGTATTCCCCTGATCTGTGCTGATCAAGATGCTCTTTGGTAAATAAATGTCAGGCTTATTTTAACACTGCATTACCAGTAGCTTAGTCATTTCATTCCATGAAGCTGGTTTTACTCTGACTTGACAGTAAGAATTTAAAGTTTAAGATCAATGTGGGTTACAACTAAATGCAATTATTAAGACTTACAAATAGTATGCATTTGGATTGATTAATGGAGATGTTTAAAATCATTGAAGACCCATTTACACATAAGTTTTCACTGCGGTTTCTAATGCAAATGACATGGGCAACCACCCTGGGCAGCATCTTGTGGGGGCCTCCCCCTCCACCTGTTCATCTTTTCTATTCCCCCCACCACCGCTGAACCAGTGGATCGGAATGTCAATGGTGCCTAATGCAAGAAAAACCCTCAATTTCACACACCTCTGTTAGGGTGGTTCACCCTGGGTGTCAAACAGGCAAGGACAGCCTCAGCTTAGTACTTTGATTTTTCTGCCTAATGCTCTTTCCTCATGATGCCATCCATTTTGTGAAGAACACAAGTTCCCTTTGCAGGAAAACACTCACACAACATGATGCTGCCACCGCTGTACTTCAGAGTTGGGATGGTGTTCTCCGGCTTGCAAGCTTCCTTCTTCTCTCTCCAAATGTAATAATAGTCATTTTGTTCAAACACTTGCATTCTAATTTCATCAGAACATTGGACATGTCTTCAAATATTAAAGTCTCTCTCCTTGAGCTCATAGAAAAACTATACTTTTGGTTCTAATTTTGTTTTTGAATTATCTTTGAGTAGGCAGGTTTCAGACTTGTGCCTCTGCATATGACACCTCTTCAACCAGCATCTTCAGTCTTTAGCTTCATTTCTGGGGTTGATATGCAAATTTTACTCCAAAACAGATTAACCCATCTGCAAAACAATATAGACCTTAGTGTATGTAAACTGCTGTAAAAAAAATCTAAAAAGTATAAATCTCATCATTTTGAAGAAATAATTTTGGCATGTATCCATTCTGATTTAATATCAGAGTTAAAAGAGGGTTAGATGTCTTTTTTACAGCATGTGTTAATATCTGATAAATAAAATACCTGAAAAAGTATTATATTTATCAGAGTTTGAGAAACATTTTTGCAGCTTTAGAAAAAAAAAGAAAAAAGATTTGTATTAAATCTGAAGTGAGAAGTAATCTGAAATCAGATTAAAAGCATAATGGTTGTACCCGTTTCAGTACAGGCTATCGTTTTAAGAAATCATGTCCAAACTGGAAAGGAACATGCCCATCAAAATAAAAGTCAGTACATTTGTTTGCAACCATGAACCCACTGCATGACTGATAATATTTTCTGCGAGAGCTTAATATGGATGGATTAATAGCGTGAAAAGAGAGATGAAAAATTTAGAGCAAGTTTGACCTCTTATTCTATTGTATTCATTTGGTGAATGGTCTATTTAAAGAAAATACTTGTTCCGCTCATGTAATAAACAAAGTTTACTATAGAGTAATCATATGTATTAAACTAGATTAAAACAATACTATAAAAAATAGCCTGCCAAAATGTCTCTATAACAATTTAAAAAAATAACTGGCCATATATTATCAGTAGTTTTTCCCGCTGTTAGCAAAATGCCAACAGAGAACATAAAAGCAACCTTGTCCAAATTCAGGAAACTGCTTCTCTTAAATTGATCCACAATCTTGGGGAGCAATGTTCAGTTATCCACCAAGTGTAAGTGAGTAGGGATTATCCCTAATAACCTGAATTTGTCCTGCATATTGATGTAATCTGCACTTATAAAGTCTTTCTCCATCACTGCAATGGAGTAGTCAACAAAATATGGTTATTTACACCCTTTGAACTGAGCCATAGTTTGTCATGTTT
This sequence comes from Poecilia formosa, assembly GCF_000485575.1. NCBI lineage: Eukaryota > Metazoa > Chordata > Actinopteri > Cyprinodontiformes > Poeciliidae > Poecilia > Poecilia formosa. Next base: position 575,590 of record NW_006799966.1, on the reverse strand, counting down.
CACCTATTGGTTATGTATTATAGTTTAATTGGTAGATCAAATCACTGCAGCCTGATATTTTATTGGGGGAATCAAAATAATCTTATCATTTTACTTATTTATTTGTTAATTGAAAAATCTGGGGTGCATTTGAGTACAGTCTTTATTACTCAGATACCCCAAAATAAAATCGAGTGAAATCAAGCACCTTTAGAAGTAACCTGTAATAAACAAAGTCCATCTTTGTCATAGCATAAACACCAATGTTTACACTGTTTTTCAGTGCTTCCATGCAATGCATGCAAGGCGCCTATTACTCTAGACCTAAAAAAACACAGAATAATTAATTTAGTGTTAAAAGATGAGCGTTTTCTACCGGTAACAAACTGCCGCGAAGTATAAATCAGATTTTTACTTTTGTGTTGAATGTGTCTTTTATAATATATTTACCACTAATGACAAACAATAAAACAACACTTTTCTGCAAACTTCACCAGCTGCACAATTCTTGTTCGTGAAAAATAAGTAGTATTTTAAAAGAGCAGAAGAAATCTTATGTTTTTTGAACAATAACAATTTTTGTTGTTAACCTGTTGCTAAGAGATGAGCGTGTTTACTGGTAACCAAGTGCCACAAAGTGAACATCAGAGTTTTACTTTTGCAAAATTTACCAACTGTAAATGTCTTGTATCTAATCAGGTAAACATTATTTTGAAAGAGTTTATGTTTTAAAAACTATATAAATTATTAAATTGGTTTTAAGAGATAAGCGTTTTCTACTGGTAACAAAATGCCACGAAGTTTAAATCGAGATTTTTACTTTTGTGTTGAATATGTCTTTTATAATATATTTACCACTAATGACAAACAATAGAACAACCCTTTTCTGCAAAATTCACCAGCTGCACAATTCTTGTTCGTGAAAAATAAGTAGTATTTTAAAAGGGCAGAAGAAATCTTATGTTTTTTGAACAATAACAATTTTTGTTGTTAACCTGTTGCTAAGAGATGAGCATGTTTACTGGTAACCAAGTGCCACAAAGTGAACATCAGATTTTTACTTTTGCAAAATTTACCAACTGTAAATATCTTGTTTTTAATCAGGTAAGCATTATTTCAAAAGAGCTTATGTTTTATAAACTATTTAATTTGGTTTTAAGAGATAAGCGTTTTCTACTGGTAACGAACTGCCACGAAGTTTAAATTGAGATTTTTACTTTTGTGTTGAATGTGTGTTTTATAATATATCTACTACTAATTACAAAAATAATTAACTTTTCTGCAAAAGTCACCAACTGCACAATTCTTGTTAGTATAAAATAAGTAGTATTTCAAAAGAGCAGAAGAAATATATATATTTTTTTTTAACAATAACAATATTTGTTGTTAATATGTTGCTAAGAAATGAGTGTGTTTTCTGGTAACCAAGTTCCACAATTAAACATCTGATTTTCACTTTTGCAAAATTTACCAACTGTAAATTTCTTGTGTCTAAGCAGATAAGCAGTATTTTGAAAGAGCTTATGCTTTATAAACAATATTACTTATTATTAATTTAGTGTTAAGAGATAAGCGGGGAGGAGTCCTGGTAACGAACTGCCACAAAGTATAAATAGAGATTTTTACTTCTCTGTAATGTGTGTTTTTAATACATTTTTCACTAATGACAAAAATAATTAACTGTTCTGCAAAATTCACCAACTGGACAATTCTTGTTAAGGAGTGTAAGATAAGTAGTATTTCAAAACAGCAGAAGAAATCGTGTGTTTTTTGAACAATAACAATATTTGTTGTTAAATCTGTTGCTAAGAGATGAGTGCGTTTTCTGGTAACCAAGTGCCACGAAGTAAACAATTAATTTTTACTTTAGCAAAAGTAAAAATCAGAAAGAAGTGCACAAACATTATCACTAACATTGCTAATGTAACTACTGCCCACATTAACAGTAGGCTTTTTCCTAAAATAGGCTTTTTAGCTATTTTGTTTATTTATTAACCAGGTTTAGCACACTGAATGGAGGAAGTCAATGTAAGACAACATGCTAGTTATAGCCTACATGCCACTGGCTGTTGTTAAGGAAGAAATTCCTAAATAGTTAACTTTAGAAAAAGTTTGGCTCTCTCTTCCTCTGGATCCCAGGTCCTCTCGGCGGGCCACGTGTGGCC
>NW_006799966.1:570972-572057 GCF_000485575.1 Poecilia formosa | reverse complement strand
GTGAACCTTCTTTAGTAAGAAGGTTGAAAGTTTTCAACCTTCATACTAAGTATTTTAATTCACACTCAAAAATCCTGAGAATTAATACATTTATGTAAGCAAAATATGAATAGTCCCAGGAAATATGTATTTTTCCCACAATGCATTGCAAGACCTCTCTCTGCCCCTCTTTGTGAGACTTCTCACTGCCTCAATGAGAAAACTAACAAAACAGTCAGTGGCATTGTTCATAGACCCTGATGCAAAGTGGCTCTTAAAATCAGTTGGAATGGAGGTTTAATCAAACAGGACAAGTGGAAACACCTGCGATGAAGTGAAGAGCATTCGTTAGAGTTATTAAGAACACTTGTGCCTCTGCTTCTGTTACAAGCTGCTGTGAAAAGAGTTGTTACTGATTAAGAGCGAAGAATTATGAGACACCCATTAAGGTACAGAACGTTTCCACTCCAGGACTGTTTTTGAGAGGTCATGGATGGGTAACATATCTCAAAGTATCAAATAATCTGATTAAGATGTCTGGTTTAGTATAGGATAGTGTAGTACGGTACAGTATACTGTAGTATAGTACTGTTATTTTAAACAACATGTTAAACAACAGGTTTGATTTCATAGCTTTATAAGCTTCTAATAGGTTAACACATATTTAAGTTTATATAGGCCCAAATGTGGATGTATTTTAAGCCAACAATGCAAACACACTGCTTCCATGTGTGACATTGTTTAAAACACGAAATAAGACAAGATCTCAGCAAGAGAATTGTGAACTCCTATGAGCTTGGGTATAATTTCGAGTTTCCAAAGGGTGCCACATTCCTCTGTTCCAAGAAATTGTAGGCAAACACCCTGAGAATCTCGACCATCATGCAAAAGACAGGTTTTGCGCCCCAGAGAGGAACGGGTTTTGTTGAAAATAAAAAGACCTTGTGAAGATGCTGGAAAGAAGCTGGACGGAGAATGTCATTATCTACAGTGAAACTAATTCTGTGCCCATGAGGGCTTGAAAGGTAACTCAAAGAGGAAGAATGCAGTTAAAAAAAAAAAAAAGCAAAACTAAAACTTGGTTGGTTCTAAAGAGTATTGTTACA
>NW_006799966.1:569568-570586 GCF_000485575.1 Poecilia formosa | reverse complement strand
TTCTTGATATTTCCTAATGTTTCTAAATGCCTAAGTTTTATGATATGCTCTCTAATAAGAACATCATCGTGCTTGTTAGAGAGCCCTAAATATTGTATGTTTATGTTATTTCCCTCAGTTACTCAACATATACTGTAACAGAAACTCACAGTTTCAGTGTTGGGGTCACATTGTACGGTATTTGGGAAATGTTTGATAGCTGTGTACATAAGAAAAAAATAATGTAGTTTACTGCAAGGTGAAACACTAGTTAAAATCAAACCTACTTGGAGATATTCAGATAAATTATACATTTATAAAAAATCCCTTCTCACCCTTCCACAGGTGGTCTCTTTCATCCTCTGAACTCAGGTCCTTTACCAGTATCTTGGCTGTGCCTAGAACTGCACATTTCTGGACTGAGATGTCTGATGTTGTTCCTGGGATCTGTTTGAGCCACTGCTCCAGTTTGGGGGTGACTGCCCCAAGGGCCCCGATGACCACAGGCCCTGTAGTCGCAGGGTGAATCCTAGCAACCTGCGGCCTTTTTACCGGGAGTACCGGACGCCAGCTGATGGTGTAGACCCGCCGATTTCTGCCAGGATCGTTTTGGTAAATGCCAGGTCGCTGGGAAATAGAACTTTTGTCATTAGGGATTTATTTTCCTCTCAAGGATTGGATGTTTTATTTATAACAGAATGATGGACAAGTGGTTTGGGTGACTCCAGCATTTTTAATGAATTTGTTCTGCGGAACTGCGGCTATTTTAATGCTCCAAGGATGTCTTCTGAGGAAGACAGTGGATAAAATGCAGTTGAATGCAGTTCAACAAAAACAAAACTAAAACTTGGTTTTATAGAGCATTGTTACATTTGGTGAATTTGGCAAATAAGAACAGCATCACAGCTGTGAACCTTCTTTAGTAAGAAGGTTGAAAGTTTTCAACCTTCATACTAAGTATTTTAATTCACACTCAAAAATCCTGAGAATTAATACATTTATGTAAGCAAAATATGAATAGTCCCAGGAAACATGTATT
>NW_006799966.1:529013-568296 GCF_000485575.1 Poecilia formosa | reverse complement strand
TGGGAATCGAACCCAGAACCTTCTTGCTGCATGGCAACAGCTCTACCAACTGCGCCACTGTGCAGCCCCCAAATAGGTCTTAAAATAGACAATTCCAAGCATTAATTGTTTTAACAGTGACAAAGTCAATGTTTTGTTGCGATTGTCACAAAACTTTGATTTGTGATCATGGAAGCTTATTGAAGAATAATAAAAGTGATTCAGTTTAAAAGGTATAAAATACCAAGGAAATGTATGTAAAGTTATAAATTAGAAGAATGTTTAAAAAAAAAAAAGAAATTTATATTACATATCTCAGGAATTTAGCAAAGAGAAATAGTTTTGTCACCATTTTCATTTCAACATATATATATATATATATATTATATATCTCAGGAATTTAGCAAAGAGAAATAGTTTTGTCACCATTTTCATTTCAACATATCTGGTAAATTGGAGTCATACATGTTAATGACTTGGACTATTTTCTGTCGACTTGTGACCTACCAATCAGATCTGGATGTGTCTCCCTTGTCCTAATGACTCTAAAATCCCTTCCTTTCTAGGAATAGCAACACATGCCTCCTCACAACAGAGAACTGCCGGAAACTTCTAGTTATTATTTACCAAGACTCAAGTATAGACTTAGCTGTCAAAGAATGTTCAATATGCTGTTTCTCATTAAACTTTGTCCATTATTGTGGAGAATTTTACTAAAGGTTTTAACCCCTTTTTTTAGAATTTAAATCACTTGACTCATACTATTTTAAGTCATGCTGTCGCCTTCTTTTAATCTTCTTTTTAAGCCTTGTTTAGACTGGAAGTGCTTCCCTAAATAGCAGTTCTGTGTGAATCAAAGAGGCTTCACAATGCCAGTCTATCAACAGCAAAACACTTTATCAGGGGTGTTTCTTTGAGCTGACAGGAAGATTAAATGAATGATGTGGTGACTTGTTGCTTCACTGGTTTTGAAAATTAAGATCAGTCTCTTATCTGTGTTGTTTTGCTTTCTGTAATCTTATTATCAGAGTTGTGTCAAATAGGAAATTTACTCTTACTCTGTTTTGAATCAAAATTATGTCGTGAAGACATTTGTCACTCAGATCACTACAAAAATTAGTTCCCAAGGTTCTGTACGTTACTTTAGTGAAGTGTTAATACCCAAAATGATGATGGCTGATGTGAATATGAGAACTTGATCATACCTCAAGGCACACCATCTCCTGCTCTGCTTGGTCCGAGCCATTGTAGTTAACCTGGTAGCCCACGCTCTGCCTGCAGGCCCTGGTCAGCCCCTGAATCCACTGCCACATCAGGTACATTTGATCCCACACAGCACGGCCGTGGGCCTGATCTCCCACTGCCTCGCCACGCTACCACATGGCATGCTTTGAATTTGAGTCCTTACTCGCAGCTTTGCGCCCAGGTCTGCTTGAAATCGTAGGAAATCCACACTTGCCGGTCATCTCCTTTATGCTTTCCCACAGTCTGACATGAAACCCATCGTGACGGCAGAGGCAAAGAGGGGGTGAAAAACATCGACGACCCCAATGCTGCAAAGAGTGTTTACAAAGGAGAGGGCAGATGGGGATTAGGACAATGTTCCCTCTGGATACGATCCTGATTCCTCTGTGCTTTTCTGCGTCTCACCAGCTTAGGCCAGATTAGGCCTGGAGGTCTTAATGTCTGAGCTAGATGGACAGACAGGAAGACTACTGACAGGCACGGAGTCATTTCTGACTGTTTATGACCTATGTTTACTTAATATTTATAAATAATTTTGTTTTACATCAGACAGTCACTGAATAAATCTGCATGCAGCCAAATTATTTTTAATAACTTATAAAAACCATTTGTTTCTGGAATGCTAAAGATAATTTGTCACATTACAACAACTAACTAAATGTAGTGAATTGAGATTTAATTGGATTCAACAAAACGTAGTGCATAACTGTAAAGTGTTAGCAAAATAAGATGTCTTATAGACATAAACATAAGAGTGTAAAGTGTGGCTTCTTTTAGCCTCCTCAACTTAATTGGTTTTTGACACACATGGTATTTCATTGAAGTTACTTGGACAACCTTGGTGTAGTCCAAGACCTCTAAAGAATATATATGAAGCAGTTAATGCTGATAGTTGGACATGGTGGATGACCAGGGATATTGAAGACCTGTTTCTCTTCTAAAGGCCCTGGGAACCTACTTAGTATCACAAATGTGAAACAACAGAGCAACTGAAATGAAACATCTAACATCTCAAATAAAACTAAAAAAAAAAAATAGTTTGTTTTATCATGAGCCCAAACATATCATCAAATCAAACAAATTGTCATCAGTTTTACTTCACTGTTCAGTTTTCAGTCCAAGAAAACCACTACACTGAGCAGACTAGGTGAGTATACTCTTGGCAATCCGGAGGGATTTTGAAAGGAGGAATGCTCAAATGCTTTCTGGGTGCTCCAACCTTGTTAAATGTTAAAAAAAAAAAAAAAAAAAAAAAACATTCTTATTAGAAAAACATAACTCTACCAGATAGAATTTTGTAAAAAACAAACAAACAAACAAACAAAAAAAAAATCAGACTGAGGCGCATGTGACTATCTGAGTGACTGTCACATGACTGGTCGTGACGCCGTGTTGTAGTCAGTCATCTGTTGGCGTAGCATAGCACAGAGCAGCTGTAAGTAAAGACGCTGGATATTTTTATTGAATGTAATGTGTTAAGTACACATGTTTTCGTATTGTAGTGTTGCATTATACGTATATCATCTATTATTTCTGACAGTTTGTGAAATGCAGTCGGTGCTAATTTAGTCAAACGGGTTAGCATTCTCGTTTTCTCTGCTCTTCGTCTCTAGCTATAATCAAGCTAACGGTTTTTGTGTCATTGTTAAGGTCAGAATTAGGCCTTTTTACTTGTTCAGAACAAACCCAGTTAAAGTCTTTTCTTGCATTACAGTGCCGGAGGCTGAGTATTGTGGAATTTTATCCCAGTTCTCGGTTAAACATACCACAACTAGTAATGACATTGTGTTAGCTACGCTAGCAAGCTAATGCTAGCAGCTAGCAGGCTTCTTCAACTTTGTAAGTCTGATAAATATACAACACTTAATCTTTCATTTATTATTTTCCACTAGTTATCTTTAGTTTGAATTAGCCAACATGTAATTTCTCTGTTTCGTTGAAGAGCTCCATAAATTAGTATTTAACCCTCTTGTTCAATGCTCCAGTTTGTTTCGCTTAATAACCAAAACAAAACGCCTATCGTGTTTGACTTAATCTGAACACACAATTTAAATCAGCCCTATTAATGTAAATCACTAAATGATGGAATAATGTAAATTTGTGGACTTTGAAATATATGACCACAAGTAGTGGGGGGGATTTATGTACGTTTTAATCAAATTCTGTATGTCAGAGTTTTTTAACTTTAGATTTTGCTTATCAATGTTTCTGTTCAAGAAGCAGCTGCTTAATAAAACATGTGTCAGATAGAATAGGAATTAATCACCGCTCTTGATGGGAACATATTAATTTTGTACAAATTCTGAGGATAACTTCTACTGTCGTTAAGTGTGTGATTTCCAGTCTTTCATACTGTGGTGTTATAAGTAATTATTTTCTTCTCTGGTTGTGTTTTTATCCAGACATACTCTGTAAAGACTTCAGGACAAAATGGATATCCGTGGGGCTGTGGATGCTGCTGTGCCAACCAACATCATAGCTGCAAAGGCAGCTGAGGTTCGGGCCAATCTGGTCAACTGGCAGTCCTATCTTCAGTAAGTTAACTCTACTTAACCCATAAGTCCTAATTCACATTAGTCAATGCTTATAATACACAGTGCTGTGGTTCAATTTAATTTTAAATGGCTATGTTCAAGAAGCAGCTGGTTAATAAAAATATATGTCAAGAAGAAGAGCAATTAATAAGAAATAATTTGTGGACTTACACATAAATAACCTGTTTTAATTACATTTTGAATATAGTAAATGCCTAATAGGTTTGTTGCTGGCTGTATTATGCTAGATTAACTGTTCTTTTGTTGATGGATGAACACAGAATTTGTCCAAACGATTCTAAATTCTCGATTTTAATAGAGTGATACTGGCATAAATTCTAGGTCTAAGCTCATAAATGTTCAGCTTTTGTAAGTACTCTCTGCAAATACATCAGATACTTGAGTTTAGAAACTAAATGTAATTGGTAGATATCTATTTGATACCATTTTTGTGGTGTCACAAATGTACTTACTTAGACAGTCAACATTTACGTTTGTATAAGGTTTTCATGTGGACTGTTTGATATTAGTTTTGTACTTTTCATCAGTCCTGTTGTACAAGCAGCATTTCTCATTTCTTTGCTCTAAAATCTCCTTCTGCAGTCTTTCTGTGATTAGTTGTTAATGTTTAGGGAGATTTGTTTTAGTTTCACAGCCTAAAAGTAGCTCTTCTGTAGTTCCTCAAATGTGATTCACTGTCTTGAGTTATACTTCCTGTTTTAAGTCTAACCTTTCAGTTTAGCAGCCCTGATTTATTTAACCCACAGTATTATTTCTAAGTCAGTAATAAATTGATTAACATCTCAACTTCAGTTACATGGCCCATTCAATCGTTGTTTTGCTGAAGTTGCATACCATTTCAGACCCAGCTTTGTTTTTGTCTTAATATGGCCGCATCTTACGCCCATGGCCATTTCTGTTGCTCAATCAGCCCCTTTCATTTTGAACTACCTTTGCTTGTGAAAAGTGAGTCGCAGAGGATGTGTCAGTGGCAGGCATGCATACTGTTAAACTGCCTCAACAATAAATCACAGGTTTTTGTTTTCTCTCTGCAGATGTTACTCTTGTTCAGATATTACATGTCTAAGGCAATCTGAAAACATTATTGTAGCCCTGGTCTCAAAAATTGCTTTTTTTTTTATTTTTATTTATTTTTTATTTGTTTTTTTTTAAATGTTAATTTGTGTTGCTTGTAGGAGTCAGATGATCTCTACAGAGGACTGTGAGTTCATCAAGAAATTTGAAAAGGCCAACTCTGAAGAGAAACAAGTCATTTTGACCAAAGAGGGACACCAGGTAAACAGTTTGTGTACACTGCAGTGTATTTCTCATTTTATAAGGGTCATTCTGTGTCTCTAGTTTATTCAAAATGTACCAGATGGCACTTGACTGATATGTTGCACGTGTGTTTACAGACGTCCTAAACTTTAACTCAAATCCTTCACACATTATGAACTTTTCTAGAACTGTCTGTTTTTGGTAGCATTGCAAAGTTGTAATGTCTTACAAAAGTCTCAAAATTTTGAGTGCTTTGAAAAGCTGTAATTTGGAGACACCCATTTCAGTTTTTAATTTTGTGCACTCACTAACTCAGCCCCTACTTTTGAGTTCCCACTATTTTGTCGCTCCACAAATTATCTTGATTTTTACTGTTATTGCCTTGTTTCTGGCCCCTATTTAAAGGTGCTTGTTAATTAAAAATAAAAGCAAGACAAAACTGTTCATTAAAAAAAAAAAACATGGTTTGGTTCTTTTCCCCTTTTCAGTGTGCAAAGACATTTCTGAACCTGATGGCCCACATCTCCAAGGAGCAGACAGTCCAATACATCTTGACTCTGATTGATGACACTCTGCAGGTAAACAAATACAACCTCACACTTTTGGACTTGTACCATTTTATTTTGTCTCAGTGAACAAAGTTAAGTTTAGAAAGGTTTAAGTTAAGTTTAGAAACCTTTCCAATGTTTCTTTTCTTGTGAATGTTTCTTTAAAAGAAAAAAAAAAGAAACATTCACATTCTGTAGTTTAATTATCCTTTTTCAAAGAAATTATTTTACAAATAAAATATTTTACTGACTTGATTCCGATATTGTGGTTTCTCCCATCCAGTCAGTTTGATATACATCAACACCAGTACAGTCCAAGTGCTAATCCAAGACTTTACTTCAACTGGTTTTTAGGAGAACCACCAGAGAGTGAACATCTTCTTTGACTACGCCAAAAAGACCAAAAACACAGCCTGGTCCTACTTCCTTCCGATGCTCAATCGTCAGGACCTGTTTACTGTCCACATGGTGAGTTAGAGATGCACCAAGGTTTTAGTTGTCTTTTAGGTTGTGATTACAATTTTTTGATTGACTTTGTTTTCTAAAGACTATGTCACAAAAACAAGAATAATCATGCTATCGAGAGAAGAGATAGCTGTTAAAAGTTCCTCCAGAAAATGAAATAATTTGAAGATTACCCCAATTTATGCATCAAAGAAAAACTTTGATTTTTATTAAACTTGAAAGATGTTCTTCACAATATATGCTGTTGTTTGTTGTAATTATAGGCAAATTTAGAGAGTTCTTATTTTTGTTGGATTAGTGGAATAGAAAAAATAAGTTTATTTTTTTATTTTTTATTTTTATTTGACCTCATGATTCAGAATCAATTGAAAAGATTCTAGAGCAGAGGTGCGTCTCAATTGCCATCACATTATTGCAGTCACAAAGCGTGACTTGAATGCAATATTTGACTTGCTATCTCTTCCATTCACACTCTGCTTGCCACTTATATATTTGTCAAGTCACGGCATTTTCACATCTATAGCCAGTTTACTTTGGTCCCAATCAGTTGGTTAGCTTGTTAACTTGTAACTTTCTCCACAGGTTTGGTTTCTTTGTACACAAAGAAAATTCTAAGCAAACCAAAATTACACTACAAGCCACTCATGAACATTAAAAAATGAATAAGGAGTCATTAAATTATAATTTAATTGTAACTTATATCAACATTCTTAATGTTTGGCTTTCAGATATATGTTTTCCTGATACTATACAGCCCTGGGTGATTCTGATCTCTGAGCTGTTGGTTGGTACATTTAATACACAGACCTATAAGCTAGAACCTCGAAGTTGGTAAATGTCTGTCATAAAGAAAAGTGCTGTCCTTTACTCTGGATAAAACACGCAACATTAAAACAACATATTAGTTAAGTTAAAGTGAAAATGGGTTTCTGGTTGGGTTATTTTGTATCATATTACAAATTGATAATGTGCTAGTATTGATTCTCATGTGTTTAAAGAAGAAAGTGTAAGTGCTGTAGTCAGGTAAGGAGCTAATGAAAATGTTCTGGATTAAAATCAGCAGTGAACTGGAAGATTGTAGTCCAGGGTATTATGGGAATATTTCTGTTTTGACCGAGACTGCTTCACACATGAACAAAAAAATGACTAAGATGTGCTTTGATTGACAAAATTTTCAACATGGAGCATTTCAGTTTGCAGCATGAAACCTGCAAAACATTAAAGCAGTCACAGTGCCCAACACCAACTTCTGTCTGCAGTATGAAATAAATAAAAGGGCATGTTTGTACCAAATCCTTGGGGAAGGAGTGTCTCTACAGATGGAGGTGACCTTGTCTATTGATTCATGTACTTCAATGCAGTGTGTAAATGGCAAAAAGTGTGTGGTAAAGTTTGGCAAATGATAACAGGAATAGGGAAGCTGGCAGAGGAAAAATCTTTTATAACAGCCATGTTACCTTCACACAAACACACACGCATCTAGTTGAACAATGGTGCATACTCTTTCTTGTGACTCACATTTTCAATTAGCAGCAACCTTTTTCATCAGGACAGCCTGAAATTATTCAGAAATAACTTAAGAAAAGAAGGTATAAAAGGTAAGACATACCAGCTGTAAAAACCTGACAACCTTCTCTATTTCCAAGGTTCTCTACTTAATAGTAAATAAAATATTATGTATAAAATTTTCCAAATTTTAACCTGTTTCTTGGTTGTTTTTATAACATGATGTTTTGCTTTGTTCCCACTTTTTAAGCTAAATATTGCTGCTATTGCCAGCAATAGATAATTTGGAAATCTGTAAAAAATGAGAAATACATGATATATTCTATCCGTAAGACAGGGCAGCCTAAAACAGATTGGTTAGTAATCATCATTTAGCTCTGCAGGGACCGTTCAGCAGTTGGTTGATTGTCCTATATTAGATAATGATTTCTTGTTAACTCACTCTGTCTCTGTTGGATGTTCCCCTTGGCTAGGCAAATGCTTGAGTACAGTATTTAGTTTTAATTAGTCATTGAATGTAGTCTGATTGGTAGCTCTTTGGAGAATGAATACTTGTCACCAACCAATTGCTTGATGCGCCTCTATTTTGATTGTGTGCATTGTGAACTTTTCATCAGTAAATTTCTTAAATGTTTTTCACTTATAAAACTCTTTCTTTTATGTTCTCCAATTGAACGTGCTTATGTTTCTACCTGAACTCTGCGAAATGGTGTTTATTCACTTTAGGTTGGGATACAAGCTATCTACAGCTTGACCTTACAGCTTAACCACAACGTTGTGTTTTTGGGAAAGGACACAGAATGATTAAGAGCCATCACTGTGTACCAAATAGTAAAAGAAGGCTCGCATTTTCACCTCCAACTTGGTGTACCGCATTACATTTTTCACATCCAGTCACTTTAACAGATGCTTCTGTTACTAATCTTAGACATTCATCAATAATTCCTCACAAAACAGCCTTCCTTTTTTTCCGAAAAGCAAGCAATTAAGGTAATGACCTGTCTGCCACTCGTTTTCAATTCAAGACTGACCATCTAATGGCAGACATAGTACTATGACACGGCACACACTGTCTAATTACGAAGAGCAGCCAGATGGTGTCCAGCAGGTGGGCAAAATGCGACCTCAGATCTGTGACAGAGCATTTTACCCAATCCAAGTGTCATGCTGAGTCTTACTTTTAAATTTCAACCTTGTTTCTACACATCCTCCCTTTGACAAAAAAGGAAATTGGAGAGTTGATTTTTCTTTGTTCCTGTCTCATCTTGGGCCACAGTCAAGTGTGACCATGATGGAGATTTGAGACATGAGGCTCAGTGAGTCCTGCCTTAGATGGAGTTTCTACCATAATCTTGTTTTAGAACAGGTTTGTTGAAAAGCCTTTTTAAAAGAAAACTTGTATTAACGCCGTGTGCACCCAGACGTTAGCTTCCTTATCTTTTTGACGTATATGCCTGTGGAATTTCAATTAGAGATGCTTTATAGAAGACTTTATCTTGTTGTGTGTTGAAACTCTCTTAAGGTCACTCTTATCATGCTGCTTCTTTGAAAACACAGCAACGTAACACACAATTAGTTTATTTCCTAGCAGTCTCACTATGGTTCTGTTTATTTCTTCTTAACTCATAACATTCATTCAATGTTGAGATTGTTGAAAAGTATTAATTCACCCTTGAACATTTTCACATCTTATCAGGTTGCAACCACAAACCTAAACTTGATTTTTTGGGGGGGGATTTATTTTAAAAGATCAATAAAAAGATGTTTTTAAATGAAAATTTGAAAGATTTTTTTTTTCTTGGCTAAGAAATTTCTGAAACATTTGTCATCCATTTGTAGTAATCTTCTAAACACCATTTGCTACAACTTTCTGTCTTTTGTCAAATGTCTCTACCAGCTCTGCACCTGTAGACTGAAACTTTCTCTTTGCAAAAGTGCTAAGTGCTCTCTCATTGCAAAAATTATTTTTTTTTGTTTTTGTTTTAAATATTAATTCAGTTTTAAAAATACATTTTCAGTCTAATTTACAGCTTGCATTCACTTGACTAGACTATGCTACTGTATGGATATGCTTTGATTAGGAATGCCATTACCCCAGTCTTTTCCTCTAGGATTGCCTCCGATTTCTCTCAATCAATAGTCGTTTTTGCTATCGACTGTTGATTGATAGTCAGTTAATAGTCGGCTGAAAGAAAAAACATCCACCAAGAACAATGCTACTTCCACCTTGTTTTACTGCAGGGATGATGGTTTTGAACAATGTCAACCTTGCGGAAAACTGCAAACATGACTTCTGATTGTTTTCTTAGAATGTCAGATAAATACGGTAGTCGTCTTGTCAACATATTTTTATGAACAGTGCTTTCTCAGAAATTCAAAGCTTTTGTTATTGTTTTATAAGTAATTATTTAAGGGTATGAATACAAATTCACAACACACTTTTCTGATTAAATTGTTTTTTATAGATTTTTAATCTCTATGCATTGTTTTCTTTTTCAGTTCAAGTTTTGATTCATTTTACAAAAAAAAAAAAAACATAGTGTAGATGTTGAAATAATAGTTGACGTAAACTTCCATCCTCCATCTTAGGCTGCAAGAATCATCGCTAAGCTGGCTGCCTGGGGGCGTGATCTGATGGAGGGAAGTGATCTGAACTATTACTTTAACTGGATTAAAAGCCAACTCAGTTCACAGGTATGCAACTCAAAGTGTAGCACATCAAATATGATATGAATTAAAAAAGAAATTAAGAGATGGTTTCATCTTAGAAACAAATGTCATAACTAAACATTAAGCAGATTTTTTTTGTGTGAAATATTTCTTATTTCTCTTTATGTTTCAGATTCACAGCATAGTTTATGCATTTTGCAAAGTGTTGCATTTATAAAACATGATTCCTGCTATATCTGGAGGCTGACTGTTGTTGTGATAGTCCAGTTTTTGGATCATCATGTGACATTATGGATGAAAACATCGTATTATGTTGCTGATTAGAATTGAAATTGATTTAGCTGTCTTTGAAAATGATATGTTTTCTTTTATTTCCTAACAACAAATTGTTAATTTCTCAGATATAAGCTAGTGAGCCTGTAGGTTTAGTTTCTTCCTTCTCATAAAGAGTTTCAATTTATCCCCCATCCTAATTAGTTTACTAGCTGTAGGCATTTCTAATTCCTCTCTCTATTCATTTCTTCTTCATTTTGTCCTGTGAGTTGAATTTAAAGTAAAACCATTATCTAAATTAATAGAACGTATTCATTCATATTTGATTTCAGCAGACTCATTATTCTTGAAGATGGGCTAATGACTGCAAATTAAACACTTGGATTGCCTTGGCAGATATCTGCATTAAAGCTAGGATTTTAAAACTAATTTTGCTTCTTGAAATTGTATTAGATTTTTTTTTCCAACAGGCACAAAAGGAACCATTGAGCTTCTATTCTTCCTGAATTTCATCTTCAGTCATGCACATATTGTGTGGTTCTTTGCCTCACAATAGTTTTTTGTTTTATTTTATTTTAGTTTTGTCTATTGTTTTCTATCTTTTATTAGAATCTACATGGTTCAGGTCCAGAAACAGGCACAGGAGCAGGAACAATTTCCCCCAGTGAAGTGAGTATGAGCAAAGTGCATCTCCAGTCAACTCGGCACCCAGAAAGAAAAGGACAAACATCTGGGCTTGAAGCTGGCATACCTTAGCTGTTGCTGGATTTCCACATCTATTCTTTCCTTTTCTCTTTTCTCACCCATCCTGTTGTTGCACTCCAGTTTTTTATTACCAGCTTTAGATGGGTGGAGACATGAGCAGTATTAGAGTGATGTCTCCATTTTAGACAGCATGGTGTTTGCTGCCACAGGTTGATCTTTAAAGTCCGAGCGAAAAATGCATGCCAGAAGCCAGTTCCGCTCTAATGTTGAAGGCGCATGACAAACAGCTTTCTCTGAATATTAGACTAACAAGAGAAAATTGAAGTAACATTTGCACAGACGCTGCATCCCACCATCTCTTATCCTATATATTGCAGTTATTCTGAGAAGTGTGCTCAGAAATGTGCCCACGCAAGCTATCTAATAACTTACCATTTCCTTCCCCTCTGCATTTTCAACCAGGTAACATCTGCTCCTCTGCTATTCTGTCTTCATTGCTGCCTGAACCTCTTACTGGACTTTTGCTTTTATTCTACCTCTTTCAATTAACTGATTAATGTGATCTAATTTTTTCCTCAGCTTCCTGCACTCTAATATTTCTTTACATTTTGCTCAGGTCTAATTGGACCCTTTTTGTACACTTTTGCTCTGTATCGTAACTCTACTGTGATTTTTTTTGTTGTTTTTTGGTTTTTTAGCATGAGTTGATATTGACTGCATGTGCACTGCCTCTGGTTTGATACGTGACAATAATGCAAGGTTGAAGTTGCCTTCTTCTGTGCTTTCTGCTTATGAACCACTTGATGTCTGGAATTGAGCTTAAATGTGTAACAGTCCCCTGACTATGCAACTCTAACCCTTTTCCACGCTTGATTTTGGATTTGCCTTTGTCTTTTGCAGAGTTCTCAGTACGTTCAGTGTGTGGCTGGCTGTCTTCAGCTGATGCTGAGAGTCAATGAATACAGGTTTGCCTGGGTCGAAGCTGATGGAGTCAACTGGTGAGAAATAATTATTTTAAGTTGCAGAACTTTATTTACCCTTTATGCAAAATATTGTAAATAGCTTTGAGGTCAAGTAAAGTTTGATTTTGAGCTACTTTATGTTTTTTGTTTGCATTTTTGTACTCGACTTTTGATTAGGGTAAGAATTTTCTAGTTTAATTATTGTAACTGTTAGAAATTGTTACTGTATTGATTGACTTCCAGCACATGATTTAGCTACTTTACAACATGGTTCAAACAGTTAGAAGAAACTCTGACTACTACAAACTTTAATAGTTGTACTGTATAAACTTGATAAGTTTATACAGTAAAGTTTCATATCTGAAACTGACCCATACTTGGTGAGTACACAGACTGTGTTCTTTGACTTAATTTGATTACTGACAATTTTGCATCAGGATTTATGCAAGATTAAAGCGTTTCTACGCACTTTGGAAAATTGTGGAAAATGTAGAGAATTGATTTTAGTACTTTCCAGGTTTGAACTAGAACAGAAAAATAAAACAGAACATGGAAAAATATCTGTATTTCTAAACTTTAATTTCTGTCCTTGTGGCTGGAAAATCAATTCATCCCTCTGTCCATTCATCCGCAGTATATCGTTTTATTTTTTACGAGTTCCATATTTAAATCTGACTACTGTAGAATTGTCCATAAATTGAAGAATTGCCCTGAGAAGTGTGTTGGGGATCTTGAGATTTACAGTGTTTAAAGTGAATCCATCAGATTTCACTTTAAAACCTGATGGCTTTAAAGATCCATCAGATTATAAAACTATCAGATTATAAAAACAAATGGGGGATTATTTCATTTTTAAGTGATAATGTAACTTAAAAATGCAGCACTCTCGATGCAACTATGAAAACACTGAGCCCCTCCACTTTAGAATATATTAAAGTAACATATTTTAAATTCACACCTGAGCTAATAATGATGTTTCTCTGTAAATGTGACTCTCTGCTTGTGGTGTGTACACATGTTTTTAAAACCAGTCTTAACCTGTGGTTCAAGATTATGTTCTAATGAAATGATCAATGATTCTCAGCGTCTTCAAACTGGCTCCATGCTTTGTTCCTAGAAGTGGGCTGTAAATCCAGCCTCACTACACAATTTGTGTGCTAATTGTTGCGCATCGATAAGGTCTGCACTTAACAGTCATTTCTGCAAATGTACAAGTTGTTTAGTTGTGAGCATCAGTACTGTACTGAGCATTTTAAGCAACTTGTCCATTATCTGAAGACTGTCTGAATATTTCATTCTGAGCTATTATCAGAGATAATGGATGCACAGCATGTAGGTACACAGCTGTGAAAGCCAGGCTGAGTAAACAGGCATTAGATATAAGAGTGAGTCCTCTTCTCACCACTTTGTGCTTCATTTGCCTGCTTTAGCTTTTACTTAATTATATACATTTTTTTTATTTCTGTCGCAGCATCACAGCAGTGCTGAGCAACAAGTGTGGCTTCCAGCTTCAGTACCAGATGATCTTCTGTATATGGCTGCTGGCTTTCAGTCCTCAGCTTTGTGAACAGTTGAGGCGCTACAACGTAGTTCCCGCCCTGTCCGACATCCTTCAGGAGTCTGTGAAGGAGAAGGTCACTCGAATCATTCTGGCTGCCTTCAGGGTCAGTGGTGAATTTTTCACTGGTTTTGTGAAAAATGTTTCCTATTTCAAGGAAAAAGACATAAAATCAAATAGTACTGCTTACCTGTTCCTATGTTTGTGGTTTTGTTTTACTTTGGCATTTATATTTGACAAAAAAATAGAACATTTGTTGCTTTAATGTTTTATTATTATTATTTTTTGTATTTACTCATTATTTTCATATTTATTTTCTGCAGTTGTTTTCAAGGTGAACCCTATCCTAGCTGCTCAGATGAGATGAGTTACACTTTCATCTTAAGTAACACATTTTTCTCATTGTAGTTGGAATGAATTTTAAGCAGAAATGCATACTTGCTTGAGGTTTATCATGTGCAGGGAAAATCACTTATAACTGGATAAAATTGCTCAATAACTACATTTTTCAAATGGTGATAAATTACAAAGATGAGCTGACAAAATGACCTGACCCGGTAGAGCAAAATGAAGACTGGTGGTATAAATCCACTGGGAGGCGAGCCTGTTTTATTTCATCTTTTGAAAGTAAAGTGCAGCTGACAGTCCACTAAACATAATCAGTGTTCTCAATAACTTATTCATATTTCACTTTGAGTAAATTGTAAGGAAGGAAGTAGGATTTTAAGAAGAAAAAGCTTCGGCAGTATCTTAACTTTGTCCAACATCAGACAGACTGAGTGACCTTGATCCAAGTACAATGGTGAGATAAATGGCACTGATTACATGTTTGAAACATGAGCCCAGAACAAGCTGATTTTTAAACCCTGATTTACTGGAAAGTACTCCGCATTTTAGGCCTCTCCTTCAAACTGCCGTTGCTGTTTTGTTTCAGTCATTTTCATCTGTGACAGATATGTGTCTGTGTCAAACGATATTTTCTTCACCTGTTTTTTGACTAAAAGAAATTAATTTAGCACCTAGAGTTGAATGGAATAAAATGCTCCGTGACAGAGTAGGTTTCAATACAAAATTTCCACAAAATCTAGATATATATCAGGTTTGGTTTCAATTCAGCTTTGATCTGGATCAGTGTGGATAAAGAATATAGAGTACAGAAAATATGTTTTGTCTCATTGTCCATTTAAGATGTCCATCTGTTGTCCATCTCCTTTTTGTCTTTGTCTTAATTAATCTTGCCCAGAACTCTTTCAGTATTTAAAGTAGAGAAAAAAATGACGATCCCTCTGTAAGAGGAAAGGGTTTCTTCCTTTAGGCATTCTTAAAAGTTTCTTGTAGAGTTAGAATGCTTGTTACAACTAATTAAACCAAGTGAGTGGCAAGTGGTCATGGGAGAAGAGACTCGTCTTAAGTGGGTTTCCCCTGAGCCGTCCAACTTCCTTTCCACTGTTTCCTACTAAGAAGCTACAAAATGTCTCTGTTTGGCAACAATTAAAAAGTTTGTTGAAACTCAAGGACTCTCAAAGTATCACTGCAAATTTTCTGTAAACATGCAGAACATTCATTTTTTTGTTATTCGAATGGAATCTTTTAAAGACTAATCTGCAGTGTTCTGCATGTTTGTGTTTTCCCAAATGTCCTTATTATGCAAATGATTCTGCTCACCACATGGGACGAGCAAAGGGACTTAAATTATCCTCACCATCTGGACGTCCTTGAACACATCACCAAACGTTGCACTCCAGAGTCAGTGCAGCGTTCTCTCCCAGTCAGACTTTGGGAGAACAAGTTTATTTAAATTTAAGTGCATTATTTATTTTTTTCCACTTTTTGTTTTCTGAAAGGTGCATTTGTCCAAAACAAAAACAATTCCACTTTTTTAACACAATCAACAAGAAATAAGAAATGGCAGTTTTATTGATAGGTTCATTTTTTTTTTTTCTTTAAATAACAGTATACCAATTCCGCTACTTGTCTGATGGAATATAAAATGTTTAATTTCTGAATTTCAAGTTAAGAAAACTATTCTTCTTTTACTTTGCAGAAAATGTTACAAAAATGTTTACTTTCTCAGTTTTATATACTTTTTTTTCAAATTCTCCTAATTATTTTGCTTGAGAATAATTTTATAAATTTCTTTAACGTTGATTCTTAATTGTGGTGAACTCCGTTTTATTCCCTTCCCACACATTCTTAATATTGCACATTAATGCTGGTTTAAGACATGCACATCCATTATATGTTGATTTAACATTGAAAGTCAGTACATGCATGAAATCTTATTACTCAGTTTTCACTCTACGTCTGACATGGTTTTCCTAAATCAACTTAAAATGTCTCTAAAGGAAATATCCATACAGAAGGTTTTTCTGCTATATGATAAATGGTGTTAGTGTTTCTATTGTATTACTGATTATATGTGCCTTGATTTATGATTGTACCATTATAAGACAAAGAGAATTACCAACTTAGATTAGTTTGTCACATGCACAGTTACACACAGTACAGTGAAATTTATTGATGCCTGCAGCCAAAGAAAAGAAAGGGAAGAAACAAAATAAGAGAAAGCAGAATTTTCACACAGCGAATAATAACATGTATTTAAAAAGATTAAAACTAAAATTACTATACACTATAAAAGTCTTGGAGCAGGTACGATGGCAGCTGACCTCACTAGTGTCGTTTTCTCAGACATTTGCATATATAAGATGACTCTTAACTGTTTTTGTACTATGTATATGAGGACAAAGGCAATGCTGAAATCTGAGATGTTTGATTTACAGTTTGCTAAATACACCAAACTATATAAATGCACTGATCAGACTCTGATTGGCTGCCAGTAATAATTTTAGCTGATTTCTCTTTAAGAATTAACACAATTCAAAATAGTTTGTACAGAGATTGGATCTCTGATCATGTACAGTAGTTGGCGTTTAAAAAAAAAAAAATCTTGTATCAGTGATTAGCGTGATAAGAGCAGTGGGAATTATTACTTGTAAATTAATAAAAATTCTCTTCATAGCAGGTTCATCTGGTGTGGCATTCTTCTGGCAGACCAGATGTAGCTTCTGGCAGTTCTTGCGTTTCTTTTTTGTGTATCTGCTTTATCTTCTGAAACTCCCAGTCGGTCACGGCAGATGGCTGCTTGTACTGAACCGGGTTCTGCTGGAGGTTTCTTCCTGTAAACTGGAGTTTTTCCTTTCTGCTGTTGCTACGTGTACACTCAGTATGAAAGATGGCAGTAAATTAATGCTTATTTTTTTGTAAATTGCTCTGAGATGACTTGTTGTGAATTGACACTTTAGAAATAAACTGAATTGAAATATTTCAGTTTCAGCATTTTGCAATCCAGCCTGTTAAGTTATTAACATTCTGGATTATTACTTTTTTTTAAAATAACGTTTAAACAAATGGTCATATTATGTCAATATTGCATTTGATTGGGTCCCACAAAACTCATCTTTCAGTTATCAGTCCTCAAAGTTTTAACAGACAGAGATAATCCATACCTGACAAACTTCTTAATAGATCTTTTTGTTACGTTATTGTTGACAGAATCTGCTGGAGAAGTCTGTGGAGAGGGAGACTCGTCAGGAATATGCCTTGGCCATGATTCAGTGCAAGGTACTGAAGCAGCTGGAAAATCTTGAGCAGCAGAAGTACGACGACGAGGATATAACCGACGACATTAAGTTCCTGCTTGAGAGGCTGGGAGAGAGCGTCCAGGATCTTAGGTACTCAGTGGACACAGTTTCATGAATAGGAGGCAATCAGTGACATTTATTTTTAATTCTAAATACTTCTCCAATGTACAAGATGTTTTCTAAGAGCCATCTACAATTACAATTGTGCATGACCCCTAGCTTAACCGAATTATGGACATTATATTATTCAACACTATAAAGATTGAATACTTTAATAATAGTGAATACTGCAGTGATTACATGCTGGGATGATCTCTCTGTCATTCACAGACTTTCTTTCCTTGTTGTTTTATAATAATGTTCTTTGTCTTGTGTTTTTTTTTATTTTTTTATTGAAAGCTCCTTTGATGAGTACAGCTCTGAGCTCAAGTCGGGCCGTCTGGAATGGAGTCCTGTTCACAAGTCGGAGAAATTCTGGCGTGAGAACGCCGTCCGCCTGAATGAGAAGAACTACGAGCTTCTCAAGTAAGAGAAGCCCTTACTTTGACCAGAAAGGGAATTTTATCCCTGGCCTGAAACTTGATTTATAGTTATTTTGTAAATTGCAGTAAGAGTGAAACTGCTTAAAGTGCAGACTGTGCAGTCACCTAAGGAATGAAAATATTATTAAATGCATAATGATGAGATTTTATCAATGGAATAAACAGCTTATGTCATTTTAAATGTATTTTTATGCTAAAAGTTCTTTCAAAATTAAAGTCTTGCATATGGTGCAAAAAAAATGAGTTTTTTTGCAGCAGATGCAAAAACCCTAATTTTTAAGATGGATAATAAAATCTCATGTGATCCTGCAAAATTTCAAAAGTGCCTAATACATTTTATACAAATTATTTTGTTTGAACCATGTCAGGTATCGCTACAAAGATCACCATAAATTAGACTTGCTCTAACTACAATCCTCATTTTCAGCAAAACAGGAGATGCTTTTTTTAGCTTTTAATAATTGATGTTCTTGTATTCTTTGTATTATTATTTGGATATCCACAAAGAGGGGGAAATTAAACTTTTGTTCCTTTAAAATTGCAGATTTAATTGCCTTTTGAATCAGTTGAAGATCAGAAGATTCCTGTTTGAAATTATTCTTTCATGTTGGCTACTATACAGAAATCCAGGTTTAATTAAAAGTAAATTCTATTTTATCTTATCAAATGAATTATGTGGACGTGAAAGGCCAATTCATCATTTTGTACAGAAAATTCAGGATAACAATTAATCATTCTCATTTTGTGATAAAATAATCAGCTTGTGATCTTGAAGAAATGCCAACAAAATACGTATATCTGTTAGTGACAGATATAAATAACTGCATATATATTCTGCAATTGTTGCGCATTCGCATTCGAGGTGTTGCTGAAGTAAACTTTGTACCTTTGGTGTACTTTGCTGAATTGTTTAACTTTTGCGAATCACTGACACTTTATATTAAAAACAATACTTGTAGCTTTGTATAGCAGTGGTGACCTGATTTCTAGGCATCCAGGCTAAAATCAGCGAGTTGAAAGTAACTGAGCGGCCAAAATATATTTCTTCTGTCTCTTTCTATCTTCTTTTTGTACATGAAAATATTTTTATTGCATTAAGTTTTAAATCTCATCAATTAATTTACCATGCACTGTTTTATTAATATAGTCTGGTTTCTTTAAATCTTTATTTTTACCAAAGTTTGGTTTGAGAAATAAATTTCAATAGTAGTCAAAACCAAAGCAAAAAATATATAATTGAGAAAACAATGTTTAACTTTGCTGCTTGGTTTTTGTCCACCTGCATTCACACTGATAATAACCAACACTAAGATAATATAAAAGCCAGCAGCTGGATGTTGACTATCTCAGGCGGAGCAACAGCTAGAATTAGATCGGTCTGACTTCTTAAAAACATTTCTAATCAAAAAGAAAAACTGAAAATGTTAGGTTGAAAACCGTAATTGAAAAGGAAATTGACACCCTTCTGCTGCGGTAACAGGTTTGAACAAGTTCCTCCAGTCTTAAACACCTGTGCTTTGTGGAAAAGTATTTTGCTCGACCCTCTTCTCCTAAAAAAAAAAAAAACACTTGTAGGTGTGCCAGAGTCCTAATTCAAAACATTTAGCCGACAAGTTGTTCTTTGTTGACACCTGTCTCTGGTAATACTTTTACCACCAGCATCTTGTTTGTCAAGTTTGTGTGTCTGTGTGAGGACTTGGGCCACCAGAGATAAAACAGAATCAATCTGTGGTTGTTTTCCTTGTTATTCCAGTCACACAGCCCAGTGCTCTTATTGACATTTAGTAAAAATTCTAATCTGCTCATCTTTCCCATCATTGCTCTCTCCGTAATCAGCCCAGACATCAGATTAAATTGCCTTTCTTTTCTCTTTGTGTGTTTTTCTTGACTTCTCACAAGTATTTCTCTTGGCTTAAGCCTTAGAAAACTTTAGAGTGCTATAGTAGCTTTATGAGTTAGAAATGCCTCTGCTTTAAAGTGACATCAACTTAAGAACTCATACTTTTTTGATTTTGACAAAATCCTGTATAAAATATCAATCCTCACTTGGTGAATACATTTTAATATCTGAGTTTCTTTCTTTCTGTGTCTCATTCTCAAAAGGATCTTGACGCGTCTGCTGGAAGTGTCTGATGATCCTCAAGTTTTAGCCGTGGCAGCTCACGATATCGGAGAGTACGTGCGACATTATCCACGTGGGAAACGGTAAGAAATTTAGCAACTCATACTTTTAATAAACCAAAAAATTACATTTTCTTTCCGCAGACACTTCCAAATAGAGAATCTGATAATTATGTGGTTTTAATTTGCTAACGACAAATGGCAGCTTGTCTCTTGCTGTGCTAGAGACAAATGCAGAAGCACAGAAATATATACTGAAGTTACTGGATTTTTCAAAAATCTTCAGATAAAGCTTTTTTATAATAATCTGATCAATGATGATGTGATTTTTATTTATTTTTTCCGAAACTGTGCTTCAGGTGATGAGACAACATGTAAATACAGCAGGTAGTTTTCCCTGAACATTTCTTCTGACTCAGAGATTAAAGGAGGATTGCAGAAGTTAATGGCTTATACTTTTTTTTGTTGTTGATCCAACAAAGTTCTTACTCAAAATATGTTTTGCTTATACCAGTTTAAAAACAGTCATCAACAAACCTCATCTCCTATTCTGATGGACTTAAAACAAATCAGGGATTTTCATGTTGTAGTTTTTGCCCTCGAGGTGCTTTTGATAGATACCTCGCTATCCCCAGCCACCACTCATACATACACACACACACACACACACACACACACGCACACACACACACACACACACACACACCTATCCTCGCACTTCATGCTGTGAAAGTGCATCTCCAGGAGAAGATATCATGCTGAGAAGTGTTTGTGCGAAAAGCAGCCAGAAAAAACTCAACTCTGTTCTAAAATGTCAGCATGTCACCCTCAACATAGTTAAGTGTTCTTTGTTCACATGACCTTCTCATTTCTCCGTGTTTACGGAGGTTTCTCAAAATGTTACTTATTTATAGAATGATTTTAAGGCAGATTCTCGTACATTTATTTAGAGTTTATATTCTGAATTTCCTTTAGTCAGTAATAGGACAGGCCTGAGATACTTTTAAGCTGATAGGCAGCGGTACAGATGCAAACTCCTGTTACACAGGTGTCCTTGTTTCTCTTTGGTTAGATCATGTACTTTATCGTGAGAAGCATCATGCAGCACTGTTTCTCTTTTCATAAGCATTATGTCCTTTCACAAGGCCACTGACCCATTATAAGATACACAGAAAATTTCAGCTGGATTAGATTACATGATGGATCACTGAATGACCTGAAACATGGACATAGCGGGCGCGTTGTGTTTATAAAGGCTCTCTCCCATTATTTCCCATCTCAGGGTGATTGAGCAGCTGGGTGGAAAACAGCTGGTGATGAATCACATGCACCATGAAGACCAACTAGTCCGTTACAACGCCCTGTTGGCCGTGCAGAAGCTGATGGTCCATAACTGGTATGAACAAATCCATCCCTTCATTGGTTTACAAATGTTTTTTTTTTTTTTTTTTTTTTTACGTTGACCTCAGTGAACCCTCAGATGTTATCTGAAGCAAACCTTCTGATGGCGAAGAGCCCATCAGCTGCAATCTGCATACAAATGACCGAAGCCCTGAGCTCACTCTCATAAATGATTTCATCTACGCAGCTTGATTAGACATTTGCTTAGGTTGAATGTCGGTGGTGTGTCTGACATGATGTAAGGTCGATGGAGATCTCTGCTGAGGAGAATCAGGAGGTCCAAAAAAATAAAATAACAGATTTAAGTAATGGCTGTCGCACCTTGTTCAGACCTGAGAAACATTTCATCAGTTTTTCAAAGCATTAGGTCTGAGTCATTGTGTTCCTTTTTAAATAAGAGTGTTGGAGTATTTATTCAAAGTATTCTGTGGTTTTTCTTTAAAAACATCTGCGGAAGATAGTTTCAGTCAATATGTTTAAAACCACATTTAACAGTGAAATTGGCCGAAAATAAATGTCCAAGGCTTTTGTCTACATGAAAAAGAAAGCTGTCTGATGAAAACAGAATACATACTTGTAAAATTCTGACCTCATACTTTTTAAATGCTTTCTTTATCGACAGAAAAATCAATTAATAAATCATGATTTCTTTTTTCCAGATTTCTGACTTCTAGTTTTTATGCTTCGACCAACGATAGACGATTCAAATTTTGCTTTAAGAACTATAAAATGAGATTTAATTGTATTGAAAATATTTTTTTAGCCTCACAGTCAATTTTGTATGGCAGCAACAGATGCAATGTCACCTTGACAGAACAGTTGCTATAGGACAAGGTTTAATTTTAATTTCGTGGGCCGTTTGTGGCCACTAAAATTATTTTGTGTGGCCGTCATATTTGGAAATCATCCAAAACAACAAAACTCAGTCCACCCTTTCCCCCACTACAATCTTTGCCAACTTTATGCCTTTTTCTTAATAACACAAGCCTACAAAACCCTTTTTTAATGATCTAGATCTACAGTGATTTGCAGATGCTTTTTTACCTCAACAATTCAGTCCATTTAACAAAAACATAGCATGTGTAATTTTTTTTATTGAGCAGACAAAAAGTCCAAACAATTGGGGAAGGTTTAATAAAAAACAAAAAAAGAAGTAAACATATATATTTTTTGGCCCTCAAACACTTTTATTTTGATGATTTTAGTCCATATGGCAAAATGTTTTAACATTTTCCATGATAGATGGAGTTGCTCAACAACAGAGCAACTTTCCTGTACTTTATTCAACCTCACAGAATTTCTTGGCATGTCATAGAAAGCACAATTTCCATTTAATTCGCTTCATGGTAATTTTGAGGCGTATTTTTGTTGCAACAACTTCTTCCCATAAGACTTTTGGGTAACACTTTATTTGAAGGGGTGTGCATAAGACTGACATGACACTGTCATAAACATGACACAACATCTGTCATAAACATAAAGAAGTCTTTATGAATGTTTATGACAGTTGTCATGAAGTGTCATTCGGTAAATAATGACACTTTTAATGCAAAGTTGCTCTAAAAGTTGCATTAAAAGTGCCAACTTTGCATTAAATTATCATAATTTACAAAATCATGCAAATAAGAACAGCATGTGACATTGAAATATGAAACCTGTCTCCTTTTCATGCCTTTCTTTATTTCTATCAATACTGTTTGTATTATTAAAAGAAAGTCTGCCACTCTCAAAAATGCCAATGTAACAGAAAACTATATGAAAACCCTCTGAAGGTCATTTAGTATTTATTTATTTATTTTTACTTCTGAATAGTAAACTCTACAAAGACATTAGATTTGGTAACAAGGGAAGCATTCAAAAGGAATTCAATAAACTTTACATGATATCTTCAAAAATTAATTAAACCTAAAGGAAAGATGTAATTTGCCAAGAAGTGACAAGATGAAAGAAGAATAAAATAGTTTGAAGAAAAAAAAAAAAAAACCCTTAACATCTTAGACCGCAATGCCAAAGTTTTGCATTTTGATCTGAGATTTTCCCTTCCGAGGTACTCTACTACATTAAATTTACATTTCTATCTCATAAAATATCTTGTAGAATGTTTCCATCAAAGGTCAACCAATACTGAAATATTTAGGATTACAGTTAAGGAATGTTTTTTATATTTGTCGGTTTGCTCCATCCCCAAACTTGTCTGTCACCACACACTGGCATGTTTCATTTTAAGGTCAAAATGAATCAGCACAAATGTTTGCTCCAGCTCTCTGCTGTCATAAATCTTAGCTGTTGATCACATGTCCAGATTTGTCACCAACTCCATTCCAAACTCTTTGTGATTTATTTTGCTTCTGCTGCACCACCTCTCCCTTTGTATTTTTATTTTCAAAACGCTCACTCACTGCCCGCTGCACTGCTCGAAAACAAGAAGGCGAGGGAAATGTTTTTTTTTGTCTGTGTGTGTATTTGTGTGCATCTGTTATCTAAAACACAGTCCTTTGAGCTTCTCTTTTTGCAGCTTACCCATCTAAGTCATGTCGCCTGCAAATAATGTAATCACAGAAATGTGGGTAGAAATTTATAAGCAGGGGCATAAAAGGCTTTCTGTCTTGTTTTGGTTTCAGAGAGGAAAGAAAAACGGATTTTTATAATCGAGGCTTTGGATCAAAGGAAGATGTGCTTCCCACCTTATAACCACTATCCTACACACCAAAACATGGACATATCTTTCACTTACACTTTATCTGTAATTACATCTTTCTAACAGAAAGAGATAAGTGTTGTCAGATTGGTCTTTACTTGTGCACGATTTTGAATTTCTTACGTAGCTTAAAATTGTTATGATCATGTTTGTCCATATTGTTCCTCGTGTCTGGCTCTTCAGACATATTTGATTTGTTTTCCCTCTCTAGTAAATGAATCTAATGGTGCAGTTATGCAAAGACGATGGCAATTTTAATTTTAAATGAAGAAAAAGGTGGAAAACAGTATGCCGCTGTTGGTGCACACCGAGTCTGGTTTGAAAACTCATGTAAAATTCAGCACAGTCCCTCATACCATGGCAAAGTTAATTACATCGCCTATGAAAATGGACATTTTGTTGCACAGAGCTTGTTTCCTCCCCTTTTGAAAGCGCCAGCGTGTTATTCGAAAGCCCAGCGTCGCATCGCATCCGACGACTTTCATCCGTTCTTCTACGTCGACTTCTTTATGACATATTACTCACCCGCGACTTCGCCTTGTGAGAGCTATTGAAAGGCTGACATACCGCGCTGACGCAGTAGTACAGCGATTTGTGTGTTCTCCTAATGAGTTTGAGACAATAACAAAGGAAAGATACTCATGCTCACTGTTTGTCTCTTGAGCTTGCTGTTTTTATTTATATTTGTAAGGACCTGTAAAGTCAGAGAGGTGTGTCACGTCTCAAGGTTCTCATCAAATGACCTGCTGCCTACACTGATTGACTCCATGAAAACAGAAATGTATGAGGAAGTCTTCAGGGGGAGGTTAATATCTTATTATTATTATTATTATTATTATTATTATTATTATTATTTTGTAAATAGCAAAGTTTCATTGAACCATAGTGTCGAGAGATTTTCAAAGCGCCTCACCCCAGTCGCTGTCACCTTGAGTGGGTTACCTCATTGTTTCCATGAGGAGTTCTTCACGTCCTTGCTTATCTGAGCCTCTTGCTGTCATGACAACAGTGAATATGTGCATGGATATCTCCATGCCCTTTTACACCGCTTTGAAAAGTCGCTTTCTTTAATGTATGTCCAGATCTTGAAAGAATGTCATCTTAGCCTGTCAGCTCTGTTTTGAACTGTTGTGAAGCCCGAAAGCTATTGACAGCCTCTGCGTCCTTGTCCTCAGCTGCCCTCCACCTTGTGTTGGTAATTAGACCGAAGTGCAGCGTTTTGTGGTGATATGTGTTGCATGTATTAGGGAGGCAGACAGTGAAAGAAATGCAGGAAGTCTAAATTAACCTTTGTTCTGGGTTTCAAGGATGCAGGCGTTTAAAGTTAATCTCCCACTTTACAGTCTAGACAAGAATATGCAGACGATGTCAAAAATGGTAGGTGAAGGTTGCCAAGTAAAGTGGAAAACTTCTGTAAACGACGGAGTTTGCTTCCATTTTCATAATTGGGCCAGTAAATTAAGAAAATATGCAGCATTGAGAATTAGCTTCCAGACTCTTCTGTGTAAAATATTTGGTATTTCAAGCATGACACTCTCTAAACCTGTGATATATTTAATCAGTTGGATAAACTAAGTGCTTTTTATTCCCACATTTGATATATTTTATAGAAGCTGCAGGTGGGGACATTGTGTGTTCATTAAGAAAGAAAAATGCCTGGGAGCTGTTTATTGATAGCAATTAAAATTACTATATAATTTTAACTACATGTACATATGTTCTCAATCAAGTAACACTACTTTTACATAAAAAAAATAATTTTGAGTGAAGGAATTTTAAAAGGGCTCAATTTTAAAAATTAATAGTTCACTACTGGATAGTTGATAAATAAGGATTTTTTTTCTTTTTTTTTTATAAAATTCTACCTTTCCCTTCTAATCCTAGATTAAATAGTTTGTTATATATACAAACAGACCATTTATTTGGGACGTTTCTGAGCCTTAATCTCAAAAATAGGAACAGTTGTTCAAATGTTTGTGACATTGAAGCTAAATAGTTTAAATGGAGTTGAAATATTTCCTAGTTATCAGCCCATTAGGAATTGTTTCGCAGTCAGCTACACTCGATAAGCTGCATCCTTTCAAGCAAGTTGATAAAAATATTTATCTGGCACGTTTTCATTAGCTGGTTCAGAGCAAATCCACCAGACTGCGAAGTTTATCAAAACATAGCAGCAAGGACTGGGTTTATCGCTAAAGTTTAGAATAAAAACTGATTTTTAAAGAAGCTTGGGTTAAAACTTCTCCTCAACCAGTTCTGAGGCTTATGGGGTGGTTAAATTTTTTTAAAAAGCCCAGTTTTTTTTGTTTTGGAAAATAGTCTTTTTCTGATAAATAAAATAATTATTGGGAAAACTACAGTTGCTTAAAGTTATCTTAAAGTATTAAAATGTGCTTGACTTGGCAGAAACCATTATTACAAAGAAGGCTTACAACAAATTACTATTATTGCTATTAATCCCTTATTTGTACAGGAAAATCTCTCAAAACGTCTCATTTAAAGGAGAGACATGCATCAACAACAAATGACATAAAAACAATAAGAATACAGTCTGCTTAACACCACTAATAATCAATACCGTACATGATCAACAGAAGAGTTGAGATTTTTTCTGTCCTACTTTAATGCACGCATATTAAAATATATGGAAGGTCTCATTCACCCTTTAACTTAAACATGCGTGACATTTTTGCATGTTTCTCCTTCTCGAGTCATTCCACGGTGCTGCATCTGCTAAAGCATACGTCTGAACGCACCTCATCTTCATGAATCATTCTAATATCCCGGTTATTTCCATCCTCCTTTATTAATGCACTCAGTGCTCAGTAAACAAACCCCTGCTTATTGTTCGTTAGCTTCAACAGTCTCTAAAACGCAAGCCTCCGACGAGGGATTTGAGCTGTGGAAAGAAATGTAGATTTTCTGGTTTTCTGCAAACACTTTTTTTTTTAATTACCTACATCCAACTTAGTGAAGCGTCTAACTTTGTTATAATTACTCATCCTTTTAATTGGGTTGTGTAGGACGGCAGGGCTTAAAATAAACAGCATTTTAGCAGAAGTACGAGCTAAAAGATACTTTGTTTCTGTCAGAAAAGATTTAGCTGTTTACTGAGATGGCTCCATACTGCTCTCCAGCCTCAGTGGTTCATATTTGATGTAATTATAGAAAAGTACCATTCAGTAAAAATAGAAATTTACTTCCTTTGAAAATTCAACGAGAGCTGCTACTCTGTAGAGAAAGATTGAGTAATTATAGTGTGAGTGGGGCATTTTTTATTTTTTTCTGAAGAGAAAGTACTCCCTACTATTAGACGTTCTGGACAGCCTTTATTAGACTCTTGTAAGACCCTTGATGTTTCTGGTTCTAATAAGGTGAGTGTCATGATCTAAAGTGTTTCTGCCAAGGAGATGCCTGAGAAAAAAGCTATGACCTTTCAATATACTGTCATTATATCTGAGCTGCACACAACGTCTGGCCCCAAATAAGAGGGAGAAGCTCCACTGAAACCTGCTGTCTTATTAAGGAATAATAAGTGCCGTAATTCCACCGAGGTAGTGAAGAGATTAAAACTGAAATGCGCTTAAATCAAGCAATAGTTGGACATTATTACTCTCACCAGTGGCTTTAGGGCTCATTAATCACAGATGCAAAGATAAGTTCAAAATGATGACAGGAGTTTTGACAGGAAATCTGTTTCTGGACAGCAGATTGTCCGACGAAGACCTGAAGAGTGTTCAGTTAATTGTTTTCCTTATGACTTCACTCCCCCCCCCACCCCACCATGAAAGTTTTATGTTTATTGCCAGAGAAGCAATGTTTATAAAAATCCTATATAAAAAATAAATTGAAGGGAATTAAAACTTGAAAGGATAATTTAAAATTGAATGTGGATGACAGGAATTAGTGGCTTGGACTGCAAATAATATCAGTATTTTCAGATGGAGATGACTCTTCCACTGTCTTAACGGCGGCATATGAACTGAAAGGAGTGAAAATCCTCCACTGGTATATAAGAGGTGGGATCTGTCCATCACAGCTAGCCCTACATAAACAGTCATTTAAAAAAAAATAATTAAATGTTCATTCATTTTACTAACTAAATGAAACACATTATGTAAATTAAATTGCACACAAACTTTGTTCAAGCCTTTATTTATGTTAATTATGATGATTTTCCACTAACATAATAAAAAAAAACACAGCATTTAAGATTGACTCAACTCCTCACACTAATGAAGATACGGAAAACATACAGAAATGTAGGCGTAATAAAAATGGTTTATATTATATTATTTTCATAAAGGTCACTTCAATCTGACAAATGGGTCTTATCGGAACGTATATTCTTATTTATTGAATATGACTGCATATGAATAAGAGACCTACTGTCATTTCAACACAAGTATAAAAAGAAATGAAAAGAAAGTTTATCATAATCTAACTATAGACAAATAGCACACTTTACTTTTTACTTTTTTTGCGTAATGTCTGTGTGTAGTTCAAACCTTATTTATGTAATGTTAATTGATATAAAATAACGTTGCACAGTCATGGTAAAAAGGCATCTCTAAAACATTTTGTTTCCTGCATTTATCAGGACTTTGTTTTTTCAGGCACAGCTTATTTTTCACCACCGTTTCCCTTTTGTCTTTGTCTTCTTAATAAATGACATGGTGGGATCTGGGCTTTGAGATTTCATGCACTTAGCGTTCAATCACAAGTACAACTGAGTGTCTGGAAAAGATCAGATAATTTCTGGTCTTATGTGTGAAAACCCAAAATTTGATAGGAGAATGGTGTTTTTTTTTTTTTTTTTTTTTTTTTTACCAAAATTCACTTTTCATATTTACATAAAAACTTTGTAGAATTAAGAGGCAACAAGCCGGTCGACGCATCAAAAGCATTTACTTTTTACTGTTTTCTACAAAAAGTAACAATTTTGCTGAAATGTTCTGCTCTTACTGATTTGGAAGAGAACGATTTATAATAATTAATTGTTTTTCTTTTACAGGGAGTATCTTGGCAGACAGCTGCAGTCCTCTGACCAACAGCAGGCTCCGGCTGTGGCAGCTCGGAGCTGAACTCTTCTTCTTCTTCTGCGTTTGTGTGTTGTTGCGTGGATGAGTTTAGAACTGCACTGTAATCAGCTTTCCTGTAATAAAAGCGTTAAAAGCTCCACCTTTGTGCTTCCCTCGTCTGGCCGCGCCTCACCTGATCCTCCATGTGAACTGATTTAGCCGTTTGATGTTGTGACCTCAGCTTAGTGACGCGTCTGTGATGTACAAAACTGCAAGATATTTAAGTCTTACTTGTAAAACATTCGATGAATACCAATAAAGATGTTTACTTGATTTAGATGTG
Organism: Poecilia formosa; assembly: GCF_000485575.1. Taxonomy (NCBI): domain Eukaryota; kingdom Metazoa; phylum Chordata; class Actinopteri; order Cyprinodontiformes; family Poeciliidae; genus Poecilia; species Poecilia formosa. Next base: position 538,803 of record NW_006799966.1, on the reverse strand, counting down.
TTGTAACTTTGTGTTTAAAGTCATGAAACCTATTTAATAGACAGGAGAGACCCGACGTGTTTGGAAACTCATCTGTGAAGGCTGATCTTACGGTATGTTTGAAACTCGTAAAACAAGATTTTTATCTCAAATTTGCAACCCTTAAAGTTGGTTTAAATTAACAGGGTAGTCTAAAACAGCTTGGACATTACATGTGCCACTTCCAATTAATTTTCACCAGCAAATGTAACTCAACATTTTGGATATATGCACATGTATTTAATATATTAACTAGCAGTCATGAATCTTATACAACTATCGAACCTTTTGCTTCCAAACTGTCGATCGAATAACTGACTTTGACAGGTCCCTTTGATTTTTGGTCCAACTTTCTCAAATAAAATGAGACTCGGGTCAGCCAGCCCTTTAAAGGACACCTTCTGGAAATGATGCTCTGTCCACTCATCACTTCCAACTCAATCTGATCTTTCAATGACGGGCTACACTTTAGAGTCACCTACAATAATAACATGACAGTGAGCTGCTTTCCAAAGCTGCCAGAGTTGCATGTTGGGATCTGAACTTCTTGAATTTCACTGTGTGAGGATTATTTTTATTAATCCCAAACTATATTTTAGTTAATCCAAGCTATTAATAAATGTCAAATGTGAATTTCTAAGAAATTAAGAGTGAAGTTTGGGCTTTTTTTTTTTCTTTTTTTTAGGAGAATAAATGTGAACAGTTATTAGGCAGCTAATATTGTGCTACATTATTACTCAGCTAAATGAAAAACACATTTTCCCATCTCATCTCTATTTTCATCAGACACCTCACAACTTTCCAATTAATATTTCTGACATTTAAAAATAAAGAAAAATAGTGACCAATATAGCAACCTTTTTTTTCCCCTTTATTGATAATAAGCCTTCCTTTCATGGAGTCTGTTGGTTTGAAACTGCCTAAAAATGATGAAAGGTGAAAATACATAATTGCCTATAAACACAGTGATGTCCTATTTTTTTGCTGGAACGCCATCTGCGCTGCTCTCTTTTCAAAGTTTACCAGCAAAAGGTCAACATGTCACACCTCTGTCAAGTATTTGTTTTGGCCGTGACAAAACATTCAGTGCCATGAGCGTCTCAACTTAAAGACACCTTTAACTGCAGACTATTGAATTTAGGTGTTCAAAATACGTATTCGGTCCCTGGCTTATAAAGATCAGCACTGAGGCGCGGTGTCTTCTTCCACAAACATGTTGTCAAAGAACGGGTCTCTCTAAGGCGTTCAGTGATTTCCAGCAAGAAGGAGGAGGTGCATCGTGTGCAGAGGTCACCTACTTTCTGCAAAGTCAAATGTAACAGACCTCTGCCCATTGTTCAAGAACAATGGGCAGAGATGCCATTAGTTCAAAAACAATATATAGAAAGAGCCTGATGGTATGATGTATTATTGCTAAGTTGCTACATCGACACCTTGGATCACAAACTGATCTGCAAAACGTCACTGGAGTGTAGAGAACTGGGTTCGTGTCCGCTGAATTCACAAATATTGCCCCTTAATGTGGAAATTGAGTGGAGGAGTCTGGGTTTGGGAGACGCCACGAGTGCATTGTGTCATAATGTCTGGTTCAGAGTGAGGATAGCATTGGGCTGTTTTTCTGTTAATTCTGAGGATTGCCTGCTTGCACTAAATTTATGATCAAAATATTAAAACAAAACAATAAATCTTTTCACACAGAAATGTGAGCTGAATGAAAAAGTTTTTTTTTGTTTTTTTTCCATAGATGCTTGAAGGTTGTGCTTTCAAAAAGTACTTGTGATTTTACAAGCTCATGGGGTTCTCATGGACTAAGTACCAAGCACGGAACTCTCATCTCGTTAAAGTAATAATCAAATGTGGAAAAAACCCTGACAAACTTGGTACCAATTTTATATTTCACAGCCTTCAGCACAAAACACACATCCCAGACAAAGTTACGTTGCATACATGTGAAAAGATTTGACATTCCATATAACATGCTGACTTTCTTCCCTGTAGACACGAGGAAAACCTTAACATCCCAAGCGTTTAGTATCTGTTGTGACATAATCCATTTGATGCGAACAACAGCCTCTTCCATCAGCTCTGAGATTATTTTGTGCTCCAACATCAGTTTCAAATGATGCGTTGAGCTGGCGTTTCCGTCACGATTTGAATTAAATCCTAAGCATTTACTCTCTTGTTATCTGAGTTTGATTGAACATAAACTTTGCACAGCTTCTCTGTAATTACGTTGGATCATTCACCTGAACGCAGCTGCGAGTTGCTTAGATGTGTTTACTTTTCTATGAAGGGAAATGTTACAGAAGGACTCGAGATTAGATTTAAATTAAGCTAAGGAAACAACACCCACAGCTGTTCTGCAACTCTAATAGTTCTGAGTGCTGAATTTCATGTTGCTTTCCTCTGTAATGAGTCCCTGAAGAAGAAAACAAAATCGCATCTGTGTTTTAACCAGCTGGAATAATCACTTTGGTGTCTTGACAGGGCGTTCCCATGATCATTTCAGAAAAAAAAGTAAAAACCAAACACAAGAACTTACAGTGAATGTTTCATTTAGGTCCTACTGGGCCTGCAGAGAGACAGGTGAAACTAAAATGATATCTGATTCGCAGATTCTTTAAGATAAAAGAACAACAAGGACGCTCTAATTGTAACATGATTTGTTTTTGTAATATTTTGTGATAAATCATTTTGAGGTTTTACAAATGTGGTTATTTTCATGTTTCTAGTTTCGTTTTTTTAATTATTTGTAAACTTCCAGGATAATTCTGACTTGATCTATCTGAACAAAAAAAAAACAAACAAAAAAACATGCAAATTCAAATGTGTATATAAAGCTCTGGAAAATTTATAATTTTAAGAGACCACTTAAAATGATCAGGTTTATGTTTGAGCAAGATGAACATTGTTCTTTAATTCTATGAACTACTGACAGCATGTCTCTGAAATTCCAAGCAAAAATTTTGTTTTTATTTGCAGAAAAAGAGAAATTGTCAAAATGACAAAAAAAGATGCAGTGCTTACAGATCTCAAATAATGCAAAGAAAAAAAAAGTTCATATTTATTTAGAAACAACAATGCTAAAGTTTGAACTCAGGAAGAGTTCAGAAATCAACATTTGGTGGAACAACCATGAGGTTTTCAATGGGGTTCAGTGCAGAGGTCTCTTAGTTTTTTCCAGAGCTTTACATACCCTTGATATTTGCGTAAATGGCCGTTAGCACATTGCAGAGAAATTACAAACTTTACTTGCCATGAACAACTGACCTGCTTACAATTAGAAATGTGAGAGCAGCTTCTCAACCACAGCCAAGATTTAATATCAAACTGCTTTATCCGACCCATAGCTGGTTTCGATGTGTGTTTGGAGTGATTATCCAATTAGAAACACCTCATTGTGTCCATGTTGTGGCTAGCCGGTGTGAAGTTAAATTATTTTGAGATATTCCCCTTTTATTTTTTCCACCTACTTCGTACAATGAAAGACTGCTGACACTAAACAGCCCATGCTGCTTCCACCACCGTGCTTGAAAGTTGATGCAGCTCTCTCTCGAGTTTGCTTGTTTTGCAGCTTAGTTTTTGTCTCATCGGACAAAAACTGAGTTCAAAAAAGTTCAGCTGACGTTGCAAGTGTTGATTTTGAAGGAGGATCTGTAGTCGGCAAGATTGCAGCCTGTAAAGCTTCATCAATGCTTGGAAACCAATCTCCCATTTCTTCTAAAATGGTGGTAAAATATCCTACCAGAATCATGCCAGAAGCCTGATGACGAATGAAAAAAACTGGATGGTCAAGGTTCAACTTGCTAAAAGATATTTAACTAAATAATGGTGGGGGTGTATGTAAATTTAAATCTGTAAAACAAAAAAGACTTGGCTGCCTATTTTTTGTGTTTGATATTAATTTAACATGTTACCAAAAAAAAAAAACAAAACAAAAAAAACAACTGTTTTGAATAAATAGTTTTAAAACCCAAAATTAATTAGATTCATGGCCATCTACATTACAAACATGGATATCTTGGTAAGAAATTAAAATACAGATTGCCTAAGATTTTTGCTGAGGCCGTATTGAAAATATTGAACACGCTTGACAAATATTTTCTCAACTCAGTAAACAGAAATGCGCTACACATGAAGAAATTCTTTCATGCTGCTGTTTGGCTGCTGGAGTCGAATTGAAAACTTTTCACCCAAAAAACTAAAAAAATCACACACAAAAAAATCAACAAACTGTAGTGCTTGCCCTGAGGTATGAAAACTTCTACAAACCTCTCTATTAGTATTTACAACAGATACCGTCTGCTTCAGCTGATAGGCCAGGCGGGCACACATCCCTTCTGGCACCCAGAGGAAATCTACTTCCGTATGCCTTCAATGCTACGAAGTTAAACTCCACGAGGGAATGATTTTGTTTCCCCAGCTCTCTATGCTCTGCAGGAACCAAACTATACTCAATCAACATTTTTCAAATACACACAGCTGTTTAAACTTTCCGACAGATACCTTCTTATTCCCCTGCGCGCTTGGGTTTTTGGCCTTGGTAAACAAAGAGCGCCTATTCAACGCAAACGCCTACAATCTCTTGAGCATGTAACCGGTCCTTCGTGTTTGTTAGGAGGCATTCAAATCAGGCTCTTCTTCGGAAACTCTGACGTACTCGTCTCGTCCCTCGTGGTTTCGCGTCTGAAAGGTGCAGAGAACAGGGGATGAACGTAAAGTCAATATTTATGTAGAGGCTCAGTGCCTCTGGCTGCAGTAGCTTGGCCTTGCCTTGCTCTCCAAACACTGTTTACTGTGGCTGGCACATTGTGATCCCAGCACACGCTCACCTGCACCATCCGAGTGAACTCTGAACCCTGAGACAAATGGTTCCTGCTCACCAACGGCTTTTTTTTTTTTTTTAATTATTATGCCGTACACATTTGTCCCTTAGGCTGTGCGGGGGCGAAAGGATGTTTATGTGCTCAGTTGAACCAGCATCCTTCCTATCTTTCATTAGATTGGAGACTGTTCTGAATATTAGCAGGGATTTTTTTTTCTGGTTCACGCGTTCAAATTGCTCAGACTTGACATCCTCATCCATCTGGTTTAGCTGAAGAAACCTACTGTTGCCTCGGTCTATCGATCAAATCCCTTTGCTCTTGCATCTGTGGGTCAGACGCTGTCCGTTCCCATAGCGACAATCAAAACAAGACTCTGCCGACAGCCAGCCAGCACGAAGTTCCATTTAAGCCCCCGTCGAAAGAGAATCGCATGCACATGTGCCGTCCCTGCTTTGCTCCTCCGCCTGACAGTGACGCTGATGTCTGCCGCAGCAAAAATGCAGATTGCCTCCAAGTCCAGCTGCGAAATCAGTGGTGTTGTGTGAAAACTGGAATTACTCTATCTGAGAGGCGTCTTTCCGTATAGCTCACGGCCGAGTGACAGGTGCCCTTGTAATAACGCTCCTGCTGAGTTCTGTTTGCATGCTACCATAATGCAGGGAATTACTCCTACAGGAAACGGTCTGCGCCCAGCAAGCCACTGTTGATGCAGAACTAGTGAAAAATGAATAGTTCTGAGTGGATTGTTTAAAGATTACGAGCGCGCTCACATCCCTGTCGTTAGAAAGCAGTGATACCGCTGCTTGTTTGTTTCATGCTGATTGGCTGCAATGCTGTGTGTTTTGTTTTTAAGTGTTGAGCTGAAGTGAGTAGAACTCTTTTCTGGCCTTAAAGGGGTGGTATTTTATGCACTTTCCAGGCATATCTTATAGCACAGTCAAGTAGCTTTTAACCTTCAGTTGTCATAAAAATGCTGCATATAGTCAAACATAACTTAAAACAAATTTGGCAACTTGAAGTTGGCCTCTGTCCCGGTCTGTGTCTTCAGCATGTTTTTAAAACAATGTTTCTCTTTTTGCCACTATAAACGTTCTTGGGGCTCTGTAGGTGTTTGCTGATTGCTGCTGCCACTAGTCTGGAGGAGCTGTGTGGAATAGGGGTAGAAAATAGGGACGAATTAAAGCAACATTTCAATTTTTTTTTTTTGATGATAGAATAACATTATAACATGGTATAAAGTTCAAAAAAGTCATGTTTATACAACACCTCAGCCATCCCTCGCTCCTCCCCTTTAAGGTCGCCAAACTAATTTAACACCATGAGCAAACCTTTCTGTGGGTTAGTCAACTCAGAGAGCTTTCATCTTTGGAGACTTGTGAAACAGAATAATTTCTTCTTTTCTTTTTACGCCAGTCGTGGCAATTCTTTGCAAAATCAATTTCCTTGCTAAGCTGTTTGCTTTTGGTGACTCAGTAAGACCAAACAAAGGCAGCTCGGTGGTACATCGGCGGGTTCTTGCAAACACCAAGTTACCAACTGATTTGTTGGTTATACAAGATGCACACGTGTGCAGCGTCGTAAAAATCCACTTGCCTGCTGTGACGGAAGTTTTGAAATCCTACGTTTCTGAGAAAAAATATCGTCCTTGTGTCGGGTAACATTCAGAGAGAAGCACCAGCCGTAGCTGCTCATACCATTTTTTTCCCCATGAAGCAACAGTGCTTATAATTGCCCTACTGTACGGCTCAGTGACCGCTCTTCTTCACAGAATAGTTCAAACGCTAACAGCTTTCTGCTCATTCAGATTTAATATTACTACCTGGAAAGGGCTAATCAAATATGTATTTTCTCCTTATTTGTCACACTAAATAAAACTAGTTAAGAGAAAATGAGCTTATTTTAGGTCTGCTTCAATGTTCTCGTCTCTCTAGCTCAGAAAGAAAAACATTATCATTTTGCAGCCTTGCCACACTGCCTCTTGTGTTTTCGAGTAGGCTACTTGTTCTAAAAACACATCTTTTTTTTTTCTTTCTTTCAAATCCGCTGTGATCATTACACACTGAACCCACACGTACCGCTGGGAGACTCGTCCTCAGATGTTTCGGTGAATGCCGTGCTTACAAGTAATAGGGCCACGCTGACCACACAGCTGGCTGTAACCGTTCTACTGTTTTTAACCTCACATGAGACATCGATTTGGTCCAGGACTCTGTATCATTTCATGTCAGGCTTTTCTTCCGATTGCTATACTCTAGACGTTTGTGTCATTCAGCATGCAAATTGTTTCTGACTACTTGCATGCTGATTCAGAGAAGAACACGCATGAAGGATAGACATGTCAAGACCAGGCCTGTAGCGATAAACAATAAATCAATTAATCGCATGATAAATTGAAATTATCGGCCTCATCTTAATTTATCGATTTATCGTCTCCTCCTGCCTTTTTCTCTTTCTATTGATGGCACTGGATGAAAAAAGGCTCGACTCCGGTGCTCCCCACTGACCTCTCCCTTCATTTCCTTAGGAGTGAATATCAGGTAGTCGGATGTGCTCATCTTCTCCTTCTGAACCTAATGATTATCGAAGGGCAATATAGTATACAGAGTTCATAATCTGTACTCTTCTGGTTGAATGTAGTTTTCATATCCACTTTGGTTTTATGTTTTGTTTAGTTTTTATTCAAGTGCATTTTTTTTGTTAACAGAGTCCATTTTATTTTATTTTTTTTTGTTTTTGATTGTTTTGTTTATGTTGTTTACCAGTTCCAGCGTTAAGTGTTCTTTTGAAAACAAAGGGTATTTATTTTTGGCAGGATGTGCTTGCATTATTATGCCATTACCGCTACATCATTTTAAAATGGTCCTCAAACAATATTATCATTTATCGCAATAACGGTTGAGACAATTAATCTCTCTGCAAAATTTGTTATCGCGACAGGCCTAGTCAAGACACAGAAAATGTCCTCCACCAATGTTTTCAAGGAGGTTTACATAAAAACGTGAACTGACCTGTGTGTACATCATGAACAACTCATTTATCAAGCGCTTGCTTTTGGCCCCATTTGTTTGCTCCTCCGGGCCTTCGGTGTGTTTGTCACAAACGGGTCGCCTGAGCAGCGTCCAGCGCTGCAGCTGAATCGTCCGGGACGAGGAAACAGTACGTGCCGATCACGACTTGGAAAAAAAAAAAAAAAACAGAGAATCACACAGAGCAGAGGTGACCGGCCATCTGGACGGCCTGGATGTGCAGGTGATGATCTCTGCGAGGCGGAACAGCGTCTGCATGCAAAGCTTCACCTGAGTGTCAGCTGGGGGACGGGCTGCTGCAGTGACTGCGTCGTTCATACCTTTATATCTGATGACATATTGAGTAGAGGATCATCACACCAGAAATAACACATTGGAAGGTGTGACTGGGTCAGTTTGTGTAAACATTAAATACAAGGAGGGGAACTGTAATATTTCTTGGTCTTTGTCTGGGAAAATTAACACTCATTTTAGAGCCACCTGTGTTACAGCAAAATAATTTAGATCCAATATTTTTGTGTTAAAAAGTTCCAGTCAAAGTCTAAAGCTGAATACGATTGGGGATGTGTGACGTAACATTACAGTGTATAACTTTTACAAAAAGGTGTTTTTTTATATATCTGTTTAAACTGTCAACATGTCGTTGTAACAGTGAAGTAGATAATCTGATAATCAGATAATCTGTGACAAGTTCGACCTCCTCCACCTCTTCGCTGAGATACTATTGCCAAAGAAATGCACCGCTTCTGGTCGAAAACAGCCAGTCAGAGCCAGGAGGAGTATCTTAGTGCTGTCAATCAATCTTGTGTATGCGCTGGCAGAAAAACAACTAACCATTCCAGGAAAACTGTTTTTCCACCATCATCAGTAGCTACGCTAGGCTGTGCAGTCGTGGCAGGCTCTGCTGACAAGGAGAAGCATAGCAGAGAGTAAGGGGGAGGATGTGAGCGACATATACACAAGCATGATTGACAGTGCTGAGACCCTCCTCCTCGGTGTGATTGTTACTTATTGTGGTTTGTATCTCTCTAGTTAGCCCTGGGAACACTGGGAGAATGCAAACAGATTATCTGTCTTACATTATACTGGCATTATATGGTAACAGTTTTAACAAACATATTAAAAAACTTGAATTTTTAGCTTATGTTACACACTGTGGGTTTAAGCTTCTCTTCTCTGACCCTTGCCATCCAGTGTGACTAATGGACTTGAGATATTTTCAAAAGAAGAATGGGCAAAAATGGTGGTTTTACAAACTATCAATTCAACGGATTGAATGCAGCAGACTTTCTGATTTGACTATTTTAAAACATGCCTAACCCTAGTCCCCTTTTATCACTGCACAGACATGGATCGTCCACTGAGGATGCTGCTTTTTATGCCAAATACAAAGCAGTCATTAAGGAAAACCTGCAGCGTTCTGAGAGTTCAACAATAATGATTCACCTGAGAGCCCAGACAAGACAACCCCACAGGCCCTCGGGTCTGTTATTGTCCTTGAGCTGGAGCGGCTTTGTGGAGCAGGTCACAGATTAACACCACCCTCACCCCCAACAAACACACACACACACACGCACACCTCTTCCTTTACTCCGCTGTTCAGTTTGACAGGACTTAAAGAGATCCATCAGGAAGGAGGATAAATATTTATTACTGCAAGACTACAAAACCTTTAGCCGCAGGCTGAAAAAGTTTCAAAACCTTTTCCAAAAAAAAAAAAAAAAAAAAAAGGCTTATTCTCAGGAATTTTGGATTCTACGTTTTCAAGAGGTGAATCATTTAATTTAGTAATGATGGGTTTATAAGTGGAAAAATATAAACAAGCATGTTTATGAAACCTCTGTCTCCCCTTTCAAACGCTGAGTGATTATGCATCAGACAATTCTGAATATTTTTTGTAAACATTAGTGAAAAAAAAAA
>NW_006799966.1:491579-527928 GCF_000485575.1 Poecilia formosa | reverse complement strand
AAATGTATACATTTTGTGTCATGAGTTTTGTGAAACTGCATATGTTGTTTGGGTTTTATGTTTCATTTCTTAATTTCCCTAGTGTAAGAATCAAAGGTTTTTATCAACCCAATGTGTTCAACCAGCAAGCTTTATAATTTAACAGTTAGTTGCTATTGAAGATAATCAAAGTTATCTTTGGTCAGATTATATAATGTTCTAGATTTCAATGTCAATGGTATTTTAGGTTTGTTTGTATCTGAAAACAGTCTAATGCCTTGCAAAGTTGTTCATACCGCTTTAACGTTTTCACAGTTTGTCAAGTTACAACCACAAACTTCAATATATATATTCACTGCTATTTGAAGTGATAGACCAACAGGAAGTGGTGTGTAATTCTGAAGTAATTACAAGTGAAAATCTGAAGTGTGTAATTACAGTTGCCAGTGTTTTGAGATACATCTTTATCAACTTTTCCCATCTAAAGATAAAAAAAGATCAATTTTTCTTAATAAATTAACTTGATTAAATGTTCAAGCAGCATTTTTAAAGTCTTACCACAGATTCTCAGTGCTTTAGCTTCTGCTCTACAACATGAATGTGCTTCTTTCTAAATTATTTTATCAGAGCCCTGGTTGGATGTCTGTGTTGTTGTCCAGTTGGAGGCTGAACCTCATGTTTTGATTGCTTTGCAGCATCTAACAGGTTTTTTTTTCCCAGGATCGCTCTGTACTTCCATTTATCCTTCTCTTTTTACTCTGTCTTGTTTCCCTGTCCACCATCGCTGCGTGCTTGCTTAGAAGGAGGGCTCGCTGAAATGTCAGCGACTCGATGGAATCAGCTGGAGTTCTTTAAAGGGGGAGTACAACATGTCATCCAGGCACATGGTGTCATTTCATAGCACAATCAAGGAACTATGATACCTTCAGTTGTAGCCAAAATGATGTACATATCAAAAACAGCTTGAAAGACATTTGACTTGCATCATAGCCACATCTGATGCCTTGAATGTGGCCTCCATTTTTTGCCGTTTATAACTGTTACTATGGGAACATTGTAGTTTGCAAGCTCAGTAGATGCTTAGTTTCACCAGGTGTTTGCTAATTGATGCTGCCGCCAGGCTGGTGAGGGGCGGGAACAGCGTTTAACTTTGAACATTGTACATTGCACGCTCAAATGATTAGTCAAATGGCTCAGACATTCACAAATGAGTCAAAGCAACACACCAGGTATGTGTTCGTCTGACGATGGAATAACATCACAACATTAAATAAAACTCAAAAAAAGTCAGTTATGCATAATACCCGCCAACGTTTGACCTCGTTGTATTACAACTGGATCAAACAGTGTGTACTTGGAGTTGAATGTGTCTACATGACTGAATTGTTTTGATCGCTTTTATTGTGTATTTCTGTAAAAAAAAAAAAAATGGTTGGAGCTGTTTATATTCCTCCGATGACATTTGTCGTGAACCGGAAAAAATATAAAGAAAATTAAATGAATTGCTGAAGAAAAGCGTTTCCACACTATGATGCTGCTAAGTGTATAAGTGGGCGCACATTTCTGAGAGCACTGGGGTGAATCTGCCTATAGTGTGAAGCGCCTTGAGAGGTCCATATGAGTCAAAACCTGCTATGTAAATTCACTCCATTTTCCATTCAACAATGGCCTCCCTATTGCCACTTATGTGAAAACCAGAACTAAATATTAATAATAGATGTCCTGTCAAGGGTAATTTAAAAGTTTTCACTGCTTTTGGTTTCCTCCAGCTGTACAGAGATCAGTAGCTCTGAAAGTGTGTGGATCCACCACTTTTCACTCATTTTCCTCTCATTACTCTCATTTCCAGCATTCATCTGCTCTTAGATCAACAACGTCAGAACCAATAAAATTACCACTCAACTTATTATGGTTATTTTTGGCAACATCAATACCAAGCCAAGCTTTCTGCAGCAATTTTCCTCGCTTTTCTTTTCTTTTCTTTCTTTTTTTTGTTTTTGTTTTTTGACATGGGAAAACACAAATTGGTTATTTTGCTACAGTTAGTTGTTGCAACAAAGCCAAGATTGATAATTTTCTTAAAGTAATAAGCCTCGTTCAGTTTAGATGTTGAGGCATCCTGAATCAGGATCTTACTTCCTTGTTTTTAGTCGAATTGAAAGGACAGTACCCAAAGTTTTAAGCGTAACAATAAAAAAAGGGCTGTAAAAAAAAGCAGCACTACCCTTGACCTCTTTTCCGCAGGCAACATAAAAGCCTTTTGCCATCCATCCTCCCTTTGAAATAATAAAAAAAATAAAAAATCATTGCTTCAAGTGCCAGAAGAGGCAGACCTGATTGTATCTGAATAAACAGACCTTTGGCACTGCAATATTAAGATTAAACGTAAACACTGCAACTGTTTCACCGAGTCCCTCGCACAATAGAGGAGGTGATTCACTCGCTCTCTCAGTTCAAGGTTCAAGTTGGACCTCTGAGATGTTTTTTTTTTTTTTTTTTTTTTTTTAGCAAATATTTGTTCTGACAAAAAGGGGCCGCCTCGCAAAGTCAAGCGAGGACAGCCTTGACAATGTGGGAACACAATGACGAAAAGCCTTTGTCACTCAAACAAACACCTGGCTGTGATGGGTCTCTAAGCAACTACTGCTAGTGCATGAGAGAAAGTGAAGGGAAACAGCACCAGCTTAATGACGCGCTGGTCGAAACCTGTCTCATATCTCCTGCAGGAGGGAGCAGAGGGGCTGCTCGAGTGGGGAAGCATGTGATTTAAGTCAAGAGGAGTTTTCTTCATCTAGATCCTCTGTGTCTTTTCATGTTGAGCCTTCAGAGCCGTGACGTTGTTGTGCGAGGGTGGCGTTACGGCGGAGAGAAAAATGGAACTGATAAAACAGGGACAATGATGGACATGAAAGGGGCTGTGTGCAACAACAACACCACACAGCTAAGAATCTTTGGTGAAATTGGGGCTCGTCTTTGTTCAGAGCAAAAATAACGCTGATATAAAAAATAAAAAAAATGAGTCAGAAGGTGCTAAGGAGGTAATTAAGTCTTTTTCTTTTATTTTCTTTGAAGCCGTTCCAAATTCTTCCTTGTTTTCGTGTTTAATCTTGTTCGTAATACTTTATGAAATTCTTACCCTGTTGATGAAAACTGCAATCACACCTTTTAAGTGAGGTGCTTGTTTTGCACTGAAGTCATGCAATGTCTTGCCAAAGTATTCACACCACATACTTTTTACACATTTACTCACGTTGCAATCTCAGACACAGTGGGGATTTGTTTGATAGAGCAGCACAAAGTGACGCGTTTTACAAAATAAAAGTGTGGAAAATGAGTTGTGCATCTGTATTCAGTGCCCTAAATTGACGCTTTGTTGAACCTTTCTGTGTCATTTTCTAACTAACCACAGATCCAAGACAAACATCCCTTGCAGCTTCTAACAAGTTTTCTCCTAAAACGGCCCTGTATTGAGTGAAATTCATCTACCCAACTTCCCTTTCTCTGATAGATTAAAACATATCCACTGCATGATGCCAACACTGCCATGGTTCACCAAGGAAATAACACACTCCGGGTGATGTGCAGAGTAAATTTTTAGCTGCAGGCCAAAACAAAACAATTCATTTTGCTCTTATCTGACTGGCCCCTGCTGAGGGACAACTTTCCTACTTCTACTCATACCAATCATACTTTGTTTTTCTTTTATTTTTAACATTTCTATGGTAAAAAAAATAAAATAAAAAAAGTATGAAATTTTAGAAAATATGTTCTGCTATACATTTTGCCAACTTTAATTTGCACAGTGCAAAAAAAAAAAAGTTTGAAAATTGTTGAGGATTAGGACAGCTCAGTTCGCAAAGATCACCATCTACACGCTGTGTCTGCGGGTTCATCAGTAACACAACAATCACTCAAATCTAAATAAAGTCTGGCAGAAGTTGACTGCATATGGTCTGAACCTATCTATCTGCTGGCTGTCATATGTGTTGGCTCAGTCTCTGATGTCACTGAATGAGCAGTGCGGGCTTCCAGTGCGCACCTCCGGGCGCGCAGCGGTGGCACAGCCTGTGAATTGTCCTCCTCCTGCATACTCTGCACAGAAACCTGCCCTTTCTGCTCATATTTTTCTGCATCCGATTTTTTTGGTCGAGAGTCCTCATAGCTCCTCCTGATCAGCCTTGGTTTCTTTGAAAGGAGCTTTATTTTGAGGGGAAGGAAAGGACTAAAAAGAGGTAAGGTGGTTTTCCTCCTGTGTGAAGACGTCCTTGAGCGCGGGGCTTTTGCGCGTAGTTTTTCCTCACAACAAACTGAGACTTGTTTTAAATTGAAAATGCTACCTTCTTCCGCCCTAATTAGGCGATTCACTTGTTTCGGGTGGTGAGTTTGCGCCCAGCAGCAGCAGCAGAAAAAGAAGGAGAGCCAGTGTTCAGCACCATGGAGAGCGGCGTGGTGCACATTTTCAAAGAGGACCGCTGTCCCTTGGGCCAGCCGGGGCAGTGCGCCCCGAACTTCACCTGGCAGCCCGGCTTGTCGGACATCTTCAACTACACCCCCAACGGCACCTGGGACGCGGAACCTGAGCCGATGTCACCCATCATCCCCATCATAGTCGCCGTTTACTCGGTGGTGTTTGTGGTGGGCTTGGTGGGCAACTGTTTGGTGATGTATGTCATCATTAGGTGAGTTCGGGTGCTTGGTATACGTGTGTGTGTGCACGCGTGTGCGTATGCGTGTTTGTGTGTGTTTCTGTGACATGTCAGTAAGTGTCAGGCGCCCCACATAGCCAACATGCGCGCACAGAAGCGGCGCGTTATTGTGAGACTGCTGACTATCTTTTCAGCGGCAGTCATGAATGCCTTCTGTTTAAGTTTAGCTCCAACCAGTACATCACGTAGCAAAAATAATTACTTTTTTTTATTTTATTTACATATATATTGGATTTTTCTCTGTTTGTCTCAGTGAAGTCTCCTTTGTGGGATTGTGGTTTTCGACCCTATAGAAAAGGTAGCATATTTTCCTTTTTATTCTGTTAATCTTTGAACTACCGTCCAAGCTGTAAGGTTTTGTAGAAGCTGCACAGCTTATTTTTCATTATTAAATGTCTTCCGTTCAATTACACGTGAGGTCCTGCGAGAAGCCCAATGCAAAGCTTGGAATACTGATTCAGATATCAGGAAAAGAGGGATGAAAGGACCGATTTTTATTATCATTTTAATTAGGTGTCCACAAGTTTTACTTTGCGCCAGAATTTCTGCAGGAGAGCTGAACAATTTAATCTATAATGATGATCTCATCCCATTATTACAGTGATTGGTTTTTTTTTTACGTTAAAGGAAATGCGGGGTGCATAACTAACACATACTTCTTCTGTCTTACCCCTGCCAGCATGCCCAGGTGGGCCCTATATGGGAAAAAGGAGGGCAGACCAGATGGGTCCCTTATGGGTTTGTCCGCGGGTTCCACGGTGGCCCACGGTGGTGGCCCACATTGACACCAAATGGGCCCTTCATGGTGGTGGGCCCACAAGGGTTTGCCCATTTAGGACCCATGTAGGGTCCACGTAGGCTCTGGCCCCACATGGGCAAACCCATATGGGACCCATATGTCTGCCCACCTTTCCCCCATATGGTGCCCACCTAGGCATGCTGGCAGGGACTTACCACAATATTTTGTCAAGAATCAGAACGTTGCATCAAACAAAGCACCAAATGCAGGCTTTACCTGAGGAATGAATTATGTTTAATAGGAATGTGTACAAACGAGTTTCATAGAAATGTACAAAGGCAAGAATAGAGTGAAAAAGTTATACAGTGTTGAATTTCCTGCTGAAACTTTCCTAAATAATTAAGTAAATCAGTTAAATTATTTTTATAATAAAGAAATTGTTGTGTTTTGGGGGTTTTTCCCTGTGGGATTTTTGTGAGTCAAAGTCATACCTAAAGACTGAATAAATATTTTGCACAACCATTCCACCATGAAAAAAGGACAACTCAAATGACCCGTTTGAAGGCCTAAAATAATACAGCATCCATCATCATAACGGGGAAAACACCAAATTGTATATAAAAAAAAAACTATTCTCATTATCAACTCTTTAATTATTTAAACTTTTTACAGTGTACACTGTAAGTCAGCTACACCATAACTGCGCTTGTACCCCGTATTTGCATCCTCACCCCTTGCAGATACACCAAAATGAAAACAGCCACCAACATCTACATCTTCAACCTTGCGGTGGCCGACGCCCTGGTTACCACCACCATGCCCTTCCAGAGCACCGACTACCTGCTCAGTTCCTGGCCGTTTGGCGAGGTGGCATGCAAAGTCTTCATCTCCATCGACTACTACAACATGTTCACCAGTATCTTCACCCTGACGATGATGAGCGTGGACCGCTACATTGCTGTGTGTCACCCGGTCAAGGCTCTGGATTTCCGCACGCCAGTGAAGGCGAAGATCATCAATGTGATCATCTGGGTTCTGTCCTCGGCTGCTGGGATTCCTGCCATGGTCCTCGGCAACACCAACACCAACAATGGTACATCAGCCGCTGCTCTGTTCCCTAAAGTCTTCCTTCGTATTTTACTTCACTCAAGGATATTTGAGCCTAATTATTCTAGCTGACTGCTTCAGTTTCTTGAAAAAGATGTTCTTTAATTTTTATAAAAGTCTACAAAAGCTTCCAGACTTGACAGGGAAATTGTGAGATTTATTTTACAGGAAGCTATTAGATCACTGACTCATAATTTTCATCTGACCTCAAAACCTCACAGCGCTAAGTGATAAATGATTTTACATCTGGACTTTAAGAGTTTTTCAAAAGGATGTACACCCTTTGAACCTGTTCGCATCCTGCCATAAAGACTCGGGTGCTTTTTAAGAGATGCCTGCCACACTTTTTCATGTTTCATTTGTTAAAGTAAATCACAAAAATTAGGCATAAATATCTTTCGACTTCACAATATCTTCTACCCCATACTTTAAATGATAATAAAATACACAAAGGTTTGTGGTTGTATCATGACAAAATGTGAAAGGTTCAAACTTTTGCAAGGCATGGTATACCATTGAGGTACCATGTACTTTCAGTCTGTGGATCCAGACGAGACGTTTGCAGGATGTAGGCTGAGCATTAATGCATTCATGTAGGGAATCTACAATCAAAAGATAAGAAGTTCAAAATTTTTAAACTTTTAAACATATTTGTAATTGTTGACCACTGATTTTTTTTAACTTTTCTTTTTATAGAAGACCAAGAGTTGGAATCTCTTAAAGCAGAATACTCTTGCTCATTTTGTGCATTTGTAACTGACTCCTTACATATTCTCTTCTAATTCTTCTGTAACTTTTCCACAACTAACAGGAACCACAGAATGTGCTTTACAGTTCCCTGATCCCTACACCTACTGGGACACCCTGATGAAGATATGCGTTTTCATCTTCGCCTTTGTGGCGCCCCTCATCATCATCACCGTCTGCTACACCCTGATGGTGCTGCGGCTGAAGAGCGTGCGCCTCCTGTCCGGCTCGCGCGAGAAAGACCGCAACCTTCGACGGATCACCCGTCTGGTTCTGGTGGTGGTCGCGGTGTTTGTGGTGTGCTGGACCCCCATCCACATCTTCATCCTGGTCAAAGCGTTGTCAGCCAGCGTGCCCGAGACCACCGCTGTCATGGCCGCCTACTTCTTCTGCGTGGCGCTGGGCTACACCAACAGCAGCCTCAACCCCATCCTTTATGCGTTCCTGGACGAGAACTTTAAGAGGTGCTTCAGAGACTTCTGCTGCCCCGGGGGACGGGGTCACGCCGACTGTCACGGGGTGAGCAGAGTGAGGAGCACGCTTCGGGACCACACCTGCGCCACCGAAGGGAGGGGTGACGGGAGACAAGCCAGGCCCGTATGACTAGCCATGAACATGTCCTCCAGGCCGTACCAGAGCTGGGAGGACTCCATTGATTTGTGTTTGACTCAAATCACTACCACAATCTGAGAAGTAGTATCAGTATTGGTTAATAAATCCCATGAAAAGACCAAAACCAAGAATGATTTGACCTCACTTCATCTCTAAAATATTGCATTTCTTTCTTAAGTTGGTTTTAGGAAGGAGACTGAATGACAGCAACGTCTCTGCATGTTTTTTTTTTGTTTTGTTTTTGTTTTGTTTTTTTCCAACAGACTAGGTATCCATTCAATTTATATCAAAATGCAATATTTTGATCCTCCCATGAAGGCACAATCTGAACTTTTGGAAGCAACCTCAACCTGCAAATCCAACATGTCTGAAAATCACAGTCTATTAATTAGCTTTTAAAAAAAATCCAATCAACTTAGCAACAAGGGACTGTAGTATTTAAACTCTGGTAGTGAAATTATTACTACGTTACACAAAATCATCAAAACTTATCTTGCATTGTGTATGTCTGAGTTTAAACAGCTCATTGAACTTAGCCTGATCACTGAGCAAAATCCACCTGGTTTTCTGTTTGCAAGTTAAGGGTGACGGCAGCTTCTCTGTGGCGTTACGCTTTCAGAGTGGCAAAATCGGGAATATTAGGGAAGATATTGGGACAGTCACAAGGTTAAGAGAAACCAAAAAAGATTATTGCCAATGTTAACAAATTTAAACTGCTATTTAAATGTTATGGAAAGACTCCACAATGAGGTTTTGTAATCAGCCTACCTTTTACTTTACTCAACTAATAATTATTTGTCTGTTGGAGACTCTTACAATATACCTATAAAGCATCAAATTTTTATCCCAAGATGGTCAAGCAATTAATAAGTATGAAAGAAACAAGCCAGTAACTACATGTTTTACACCCTTCATCCCAATATGCATGCCCTGTACAAAACAGGGGCACTTGGAAAATCGTTACTCACTTCCCAGACATGCAGAACTCAGTTTTTCACTTAACTATTTTTGCTAACGAATGTGGCAAAAAAAAAAAAAAAGAAACCGACAGAAGTTTAATATTCACAAGGAGGAACGTGAAGAATAATTTTAATGTTTACTGGTTCGTTTTAGAAATACAAGCATCCCAAGAAACTGTGATGTGTATTCACTGGTCGCCCAGTGGGCGTGAATGTATGGAGCGGCACGCAAGAGTCCAATGATGGGGCTTTTGTGTGCAAGATCAACACCCACACACATTTAATAAAAACGTTTTTGGATGGCAGTCCATTGTAGTGGCCACTTTAAGTGAAGGCCTAATACACGTTCCACCTTTTAAAGCAAAATAATTGCGGCTCTTAAAAAAAAGATCTTTTGCTTCAGTAAGGTTTTGGTCTTTCTATGTGATTTTTTTTTTTTAGGATTAGCAAACACATAGTAACGTTTTTAAAATTAAACTTAGTGAGTCGGTGCGGTACAAAGATGCCTTTGGGATAATACAATTAGAATGTGTTTATTTACTAATTGATGTTTTCCCTGTTTATGGAAGCTGAAGGTAGAACTGAGTGTGAAGGTGATTCGGACCTGTGCAGTATTTCTCACATGCTGTTGGAAGATCTCCACTATTTGCTGTGGCAACAAGCTCATTTTTTTGTTCATCTGACCTGCATGCTCCTTGAGTGGTTGTCACAGTACAGTAAATAATTCAGTTCTGATGTGCAAAAAAGATCAACTGCAGACAGAGAATAAAAAATATGTTCCCTGATTATTTTAGGAAAGGCATTCATTGTAAGCATTTTTTTTTTCAGCTTGTTATCAATAGTCCTTAATTGGTGTTTTTGTGATTTGCAGTACAACATATTTGCAAACTCCTTTTTGGCGATAAACCTTTGTGAAATATTCAGTATCTGCTCAGGGATCATTCTCTGTGAAACACAAATGAAGTGAGATGTTTTCACCTCGACCAGACAGTTAACTCCAAAGAGGGTTGGTTGAGAAAAATATCTGCGTTTTTTTTTTTTTCTTTTTAGAGATGACGTTTGCATCATAATGAACTATTTCTGCTCTGAGACTGTAGCCCACCACTGAGCATTTTCACCTGTGATTCAGTTTTAGTCAAAGTGAAGATAACACATGCTGTGAATGCTGTGTGGACATTTCATCTCCTTAACGGTGAGAGGGCTTCAAGGCTAAAACCAATATGAAAAGAGCATATATGTAAAATAAAATACATCCGCGCGTGTTTAATGAGCATAAAGTTATCTTACGGGGTGTAAATTTCTGCTTAGCACTTAATCTTTATGGCTTGGTATTTTGTGCACCTGTGAATGTGTGATAAATCCTATTATGTGATAGTGGAGGGATAATTTAAATATCAATATGCAGACTTCGTTTTAACCACACACATGGGCGGTGTTCTAGCAGGAAACCTTAATAACCACCAACCTCTGAATTTACACAAGCACAGTACGTTTTTGGATCGTGTTCATAAAATATATTTAATGTCACAAAGTTTGGCTGAAATATGTATCTTGCTTTTTTTTCTTGCAAAAGAATCCTTTCTGAGACTTTACTGCCTTGCTTTTTTCTTGAATACCGTAAATCAGTGGTCAGTCTGACTGAATTGACTTGTGTATGTTCTAAAAATTAGCTTCAAAGTTATATTACTGAAGTAGTGCTATTAGGAAGTTGTTATTGTGCCTTGTTTTTGTGCCTTCGTTCTTCTAATAATTTTATTTTTACTCACATTTATGATAGCATCTTGTCAGACTATCAGTCTTACAGTTGATATCCCAACTATGTTAGTCAGTGTTGTCTCTCATATTATGTTTCCTTTACATTTTAAAACTTTATTGGTAACACTTTATTTGAAGGGGGGTGAATAACACTGACATGACACTGTCATAAACATGACATAACACCTGTCATGAACATGAATAAGCCTTCATGAATATTTATGACTGTTGTCATAAAGCGTCATTTGGTAAATTATGACACTTTTATTACAAAGTTGACATTATTCAAAATGTCTTTGTTATGACAACTTGACATTAACCAGGAAATCATTACTGTTTAAACTTTACATTTAATAACATAAAGTTACCTAATTTTTAAAGTGAAATAAATAAAACTTTTATAACAAATTTATATCAGTAATGATTTCTTGGTTAATGTCAAGTTGTCATAACAAAGACATTTTGAATAATTTCAACTTTGTATTAAAAGTGTCATAATTTACCGAATGACGCTTTAAGACAACAGTAATAAATATTTATGAAGGCATATTCATGTTAATGAAAGTGTCATGTCAGTCTTATTCAAACCCCTTCAAATAAAGTGTTACAACTTTATTCATGAACAAAAAACCTTTTTAATTTGAGCTCAGCTCTGGGAGTCAAGCATGCACATGCCCCTTGTGTCACATCTGATATTTCAGTGTATATTAGCTTTGGGTGTCAAATGACGCTTTGTAAATGCAGTATTAAGTCAGAATAAATAAGTAAAAAAGTTGGAAATGTGTTGTTTTTTTTTCCTTTTTTTTGGCAGTGTGGCTGTAATTTTTTTTTAAAAATGCAGTTGTTAGTCACATCCGTGTGGGTTCCAAATCACCCATGAAATTATTTCTCACCTTACCATGACTCCTTTTTTTTTTTTTTTTGCATTACTCAATTCAGCTCACATACAATGGCAGCGTTTCCATGGTGAGAATTCCAACTGAAAGACGGTGGCGGTCCAAGGCTTTTTCCGTTAATTGTAAGGGACTTTGCGCTCTGACCTTGCAGAGGAATTTGAAAAGAGAAAAAAAAAATTGTCCCAATCTGAGAAAATCAAGGTTATGTTAAATCAATGACGAGAGAAGTTATTCTGAAGGCATGACAGCTGTGCAACACATGTAAAGGTCCAGAGAAATTAGTTTAAGACTGTTTTTTTTCCCACAATTGAGTCATTATTGCCAAAGAGCCAGCCCACATTTTTTTCAGTTTCTTTTAAGCCATTTAAATTTTAATCTATCTTTGATATCAGTCACAACAGCAAGATCTGAGTGAGTCGTAGCAAGTCATCACAATTAAAGGGCAAGAAGAAATTATCATTTAAATCAGTTCAAGCATGCTATAATTCAAATAAACAATTTCTAATTGGAATTACTTTTAATGGTTGCAAGGTTTTAAAGTGATCAAAGATGTTATGTCTTTGTTCTGTTTTCTTTCAATTCTGTCTATATGACACAGACTTATGTAGATAGTTTGAATGAAGAGCAAAGCATAAGTGTGTGCCATGTAGATTTTGCTGGAAGACCCAAATGCAGGGAGGAAGTAGGCAGTCTGAACTGTTGCAAAAGAAATTATAATTCATCTTTAAATTGAAAAAATAAATACATAAATAAATAAATCACAGTAAATGGGAAGAAACATGAAAAATCAATAAGTGGAACCATGGAGGTCAAGAAAAAGAGGTCAGGCAACAGGAGTGATTGGTGCCAAGCAGAGGCCTATAAATAAATATTCCTTGAGTTGCAAAGAGGAAGCTCTCTTGCTCATTATAGAAAATTTTAAAATCTAACTAGACAACTACTGGGAAGGAGAGAGTCCAGCACCTCTCCAGGAGTTTGGTTCCAGAGCCCAAGACGAACGTAGAGGTGAGACCAACTTATGCATTTCTTGCTGGTACCACTTAACCTCCCACCACAGACCAAGCGCCTCACCTGAAAGAACAGTGACAGAGCACATTCCTAAAGCCAGATTATGTCAACAGGAAGTAGCTCGTCAAGGGCCTGGCCCTCACCTACTGCCCAGTGGATTGTGATGTTCCTCTCTAATGGTCATGGGCACGAATAGAGGGTGCTTCTTCTAGCTCATCAGAATCCCCTCATCCCTCATTCAAAGACCAATTTGCCCTGGGGAAACCCTACCAGGAGCTGAAGCTCCAGAGAAAATTCCCCTCCGGAGCATAGGGATGTGCTTACCCTGGTGTGGTGATTCAACAGAAAGTCATACAATTAAAAAAATAAATAAATAAATAACACTATCAAAGTAAATCTACAAACCACTGCTTTTGTTTTCCTGTTAAATTATCATCTTCTGTGCCATCATAGCACTTAAATCATAAGTGTTGTTCATTTTACATAAGAGAAAATACCCTGAAGGCAAATAAAAATTCACATTGTGTAAAATTGCTAAGTCTTGCTCTGACTCTCGTTTGTTCTCTCACTGTTAGGACCAACCAGTGAAGGTGCTCAAGCTGTTGAATGCAGGTTGTTGTTCTAAGCCACCTGTTTGGATAATTAAAAACCTCCACGTCTCCCTTATCACAAATGCTATTGATATGCTTTAGGGCAACTGATGTTCTGGGTGAGAACTTTCTCCTTCCATTACATTGATAAAGTCTCATTTCACAGAAATATATCTGATATGAAAAGTCATATGTATCCCGTGTTGCATACTGTCATCACCTTGCTTCTTGTGGTAACATTGAAGCTTTTAAACTGACAGTTGGTTTGCATCTCATTTTCTTTTCCATCAAGGCTGTGATACAAAAGCATGAGCGACGCAGCTAAATGAGCCAGGACTCCAGGCTTGTCAAAAACTTTTTTTTCATGATTGACAGTTTGTTTCATTGATTGGGTCATTCCTTCAGGGTTTTGTTCACAAAAGATTTTTTTTTTTAAAATAGCTAGCCGACTAAGTGGCTGTACTCAAAAGGGAGCAGATCATAACACAATGTACATGTGAAACAACTGAATAAGCGCCAAAACTCTTAACGCTTTTTAAATATCATTTGTCAAATATTTTCTCAAGAGAAAAAAGAAATTCACTCTGCAAAGAACACTTCTGAAACCTTTGAGATCTTTGGGATTACTGCAGCTGAGTGGTAGACACCATCACTCGGAAGCAAAGCTTGGGGGCTAAGAGCTGCACCCCTGCAGAGTTTTTCTTTCACTTCAACAATTTCTCAAATCCATGTTTCCTGGAGCAGCTTACAGCCCTATTGGTGCAATGATTATACAGATTCAGAAACGGAGACATTTAAATCAATCTGTCCTTGGGTGAATTGATGAAACTGTCAGCTCCAATCACAAAAGATTACAGCATTTGCTTCATTCTTTTTCCTCCTCTCGGCATACGTCGGTCAAGGTGCATGTGAATTAGCTCTTACATATAGCGGGCTGTGCAACAGATTCTTGTTCGTGTTAGGAATCCGACAAGCCTCACTTTTCAAAGAGAAAACTGTTCCACATGAGGTGCATGCCAAAGAGGTCACTGATTAAAACATACATTGTGAATGTGTTTCTCAGAAGGATGTTTTGTGCTCCAAAAGAGCAGGAAATAAGATTTATGGGTGATTGGCGTTAATTGTTTGTTTATAAATGCCTCTTAAATGTCTTTTTAAATCTAGAGCGCAGTTTGCATGTTATGAACTTGATCTTACAATATTAACATTTGCTTTTGTCATGTCAGTCAAAAGCAAATATGCTTCTGAATGTTGAATAGTCATTCCCTATAAAACCAATAGTCTTCATTTCATTGCTTGATTTATACCTTACAGAAATGTTGAACTAGTGCTGTGTTTTGTCCATTATGCAATGACTGGAAAAGCTCATAGACTTGGTTGCAAGTGTGTGAAGACAATATTTGATTTTGTGTCATATTTGAATTATTTTTGGCACGGTTAAAGCCTTTTTCAAACAAAATGTGTCTCCACGAGTGCCGCTCTTTAGACCTGTGTGTTAGTCTTGAAAATGTGGAGATTGAGTTGACGTCTGCATGAAGGCAATCAAAACAAACAAAAAAAATGCATCAGAATTATTGTTTTGTGACAGTGAATTGTCATAAAACATGAAAAAGTCATTTGACTATTTTGTTTATTTTGATAACATTGCCATTCATAACGTTTGGTTTTTGATAAATGAGCTATCCATTTTTTACACGCTTTTTGCAAATTATCAACCATGTTTTGCAGCTTGTACTAATTGTTTTGAAAAATGCACTAGCAATTGTACAAATGTCTAAAAGTGATGTGAGGAATGTATAAAAACGATTGAGAAAAACTGTAACAGTTAATATTGATACAAATATTTAAAAATAGTTAATTACAATGGTACTAAAGAATGTTATTGATAGATGGATGGAGCAATCTTGATTAAAGTCTACATTTTATGCCTGCCCCCTCTGCAGAGGAGAACTAACAAAGACTGATGATGGATGATGTCTGTTGGGACAAAAGGGTTTCTCTGAAATCTGCAGTACCTCAGCTCACCGCTGGGCGGCAACATGTAGTCCAGTCTCTCATTGGTCACAATCACCGCACTAACCAATCACGACGTTTTTGCGTGTGGACCGTTATTTCCGGTCGGCTCCAATGCAGGAATCTTTTCCCTTTTGATACTTATTATTTATTTTAAAGAAAACTAAAAACCTCGAGGTAATTGAAGACTTTGAAAAATGAATAGAATATTCGGACGCGGAAAGCCCAAAGCGCCTCCTCCGAACCTGTCGGACTGCATTAGCACTGTGAGTATTGTCAGCATCAGAGGTATTGTTGTTGTTTATGACTGCTTTATGTGGCCAACGACGGTGTTACTTAGCTAACACGGCCACAGAAATGCTGTCAATACTGGGCTAATTACCTCACAGGTTACTGTTAATTATTCCCGCTGACATATAACACAAACAAAGCATCTGCTCTTTTACACCCGAACTTGCTGTGTCGGATATGGACGAATGGATGTGTTTGGTAGCCTCAATTATTTGAAAAGCCTGTACATCACTGTTACCTCTAATGCACACACACTCACAAAGGCAGGTCATTTTAAACACAGGATGCTGGAAATCATTACCTTCAATTGATCCCATCCTCTTTTAGGTAGATGCCAGGTCAGAGTCCATTGAAAAGAAAATAGGCAGGCTCGATGCCGAGCTGCTGAAGTACAAAGATCAGCTGAAAAAGATGAGAGATGGGCCCTCAAAGGTATGGGAAGGATGTGCTGAAATTATTCTTCTGAATGAAGGAAAACGATTGTTGATGTTTGTATTTAATCCTGAATGCAGAATATGGTGAAGCAGAAGGCCATGAGAGTCCTAAAGCAGAAGAGAATGTGAGTATACTCAGACTGACACATTGGATCTACTTCTCTGATGCAAATGAATATTTACAACAACTTCATTGACTATATTTAAGGTTCTCAAAATGTTGTACCTGGGAATCATAGGATAGTCATAAGAAACTCTTATAATTTGTGAGGTGAAAACAAATGACAGATTAAAGTGAGTTAGGAACAAGAGCTAGCCGCTGTTTAAAGGTGGGTTTTGACAACAGGAGGCATTCTTTTTCCATTTAACCATTTCCAGGTTAAACTATCTGGTTAAAACCAAGTTACTAAGCCAGTTTGCTTCAGAAAAAGGTCCTGGTAGGTAGGTAGTAGTACTCAGGAACTCTAGGATGGAGTTCTGCGGCAGCAGACGGCCTTTAGGATTGGCCAGCTTTTCATCATTTTAACCTTCAGAATTCAGTCATTTCAGCTTAAACTTGTCTACAATTTGTGCTTTTTGTAATCTTGAGTAATGTTCAGTTTTAAGTCAGACTGCTTAACCAGTAATCCCCCCAACACACCAAATAAACTGCTTACATGCCTGCTGTTCTTTGCACAGATCTCCATATTCTTGTACATATTACATATTTGTACCAAAAAGAAAAACACAATTTCTACACCTGCATCTACAGGGTCTACATTTACTTTTTATTCAAGTGTTAGCACACTGCAATTTCCCCCATTGGAGGGCAATTAAAGGATTGTTTTATTTTATTATATTCCAAACAAATTATTATTATTTTTTAATTCCAAATAGGCGTATAATATTATTATATTTTTCCTTAGGGCATGTTGCTCAGGCTTTAAAAATTTAACTAATTTCACATTTATTTATGCAGGTTACCCTCACTGAGATTCACAACCTCAGTTTGAAGAGGCACTTTTTAATAAATCTACACGTCAACTTATATAACACCAACGAGAAGACGAGTAGCAAAAGCAACAACAGACGTCCATTGAACCTCGTCTTTAAATTGCTGTTTAAAATGTTACATTTTCAAAGTGTTGCTGTAGGGAGTTTCAGTATTTGAGAAGCTGCTTTTGCTTAAATCTGAATGTGACAGATGAAATGGATAAAAAGTCCTTAGGAGAACAAATTGCGACTGTTTGCGGGATGTAAAACTTGACAAGTAGGATGTTTACAGTATAAGTTTATTTAAATGTGAAAACATGGTCAGGGGATGGATGCAATGTCTGAAACTTTTCTACTGTTTTTTTTCTCTCAGGTATGAAGGTCAAAGGGAGCAGCTGGCCCAGCAGTCATTCAATATGGAGCAAGCTAACTACACAATCCAGACTTTGAAGGACACAAAAACTACAGTAAGCGACTAAAATCTTGTATATATATATATTTTAAAAAAACTATCAGGATTAGGGAAGTCCAGATCTGATATTACATGAAAGGTACAATAAAAAATGAAAATACAGGCCTTGATTACACCTAAAAACATTTAATTACTACTACATTGTGTCTCACTTAACTGTTACCAGTGACATAAAAGATCCTATCTCTGGTTTAATTGATCAACAGATAGTCGAACAAATCTTTAAAAGAAAAAGGAAAAAAAAAATGTTGTCCTGCGCCATAAAGTTTGTGCTCTTGTTTTGGACGTTGTAAAATTTAACAACTGGTGTTTCAGCTGCTTTCTGCTCAGTGTAATCGCTACCTTGGTTGTCATCCATGCTGCAGGATCTAAACATATTGGTTTAATTTTCTTTTGATTTTACAAATGTTAGTTTTTCATCTTTTTTTTTGGCAGCAGTCCTTTGGAAATTGCTCACCAAATTGCTTTAAATCCCATTGTATTTAAAACAAGTTGGGCTAGATTAAGAATTAGAGAAATATTTGGAGGTGAGTTCAGTGAATGATAAAACATCAAAGAAGTGGCTCACATTGAAAACATATGAAGACATCAGAAATGAAAGTGTCTTGACAGAGAGCCACCTTTGTGACTTTAAAACACCAGAGCAGAACCTGCAACTAAATCTCCAGGCATCTAATCCTGTTTTGTTCTACAGTCCAACGATCACAGGACGCAGATTTGTCTTGACCCGTCTTCTTCTCGACAAGTCCGATTATAGTGGCAGCGACTAAATATACATTCTCCTGCCTGTTTTCTCTCCCCAGGTGGAGGCGATGAAGATCGGTGCAAAGGAAATGAAAAAAGCTTACAAGGACGTCAAGCTTGATCAGATTGATGTATGTTTGGGACACCCTCTTTTTCTCCTGTCCTTTGATTGATTCTGTTACACAGAAGGCTGCCAACTACCAGATGGAACATTATTATCTTTAATACACCAGCAAATAATTTGGGGATTTTTAGGAAGCAGTAATAAGAAAACTAGCAGGCTGGCATGGTTAAATGAACAAGAGGAAGGTCATTTTTACGTTACCACACTAAATTGTGGGTCAGCAAATTGAAAAGGAATGAAGATTTCATTCATTTCATTCAGAGCTTAACCTCTGATTCGAAATGTTTGAAAAATGTACTGTTTAATTTTATGACATTATGGGAAAACAGTGTTGATATGACAAATGAAAATACTTTGTACACCCTTGTTTTGCCAGTATATGATTTTACCATCCTGCTCATAAACATAACACAAGCCTGTGTTCACATCTTCACCACAAGTCTGTGTCTTTCTGCCCTACTTTTTTCTCCAAAGTGCTGTGCGCTTTTTAAAGAAAGCAACAGAGTGCTAAGAAACAGAAAACCCAGCTGGCAGAACAGATCCTGCTTGAAACAAGTTATCAGAAAGCAGATGGGAAAACACACAGCTGGAGAGCTCAGCACTTTAAAAAGATGGGAGCAGCGGTCAAAGTGGAAATTATTTTTTACAACTTTATGACTGTCATTTTTTTCTCAGAATGGTTTGAAATTATTCGCAGTACTTCTTTTTACTTAAAAACACAAAAGTGTGTTAAATGTAATTAAGAATTTCAGCAGCACGCAGTGATGCACGGAAAGCTAAGTAAAACTTTAAGAGCAGGTGAAATTTTAATGGACGGGGTGTTGCATTAAAAACAGGGATAGAGCTAATTGGAAGTCGCTTCTGTTTCTCATATAACTTTAACTTATTGTTTGTTTCATGTGAAATGTGTTTCTTCGGACTCGCAGGATTTACAAGACCAGCTGGAAGACATGATGGAGGAAGCCAGTGAGGTGCAGGAGTCCCTGAGCCGCAGCTACTGCACCCCAGACATCGACGAGGAGGATCTCGAAGCAGGTTGGGCGTAAAAACGTTAAAGGTTTTCTTCATATTTTGGGCGAATGGGTATTTCACAATGACTGATCACAGTTAATGAGATTGAAAGCATCAACAGCAGATTTCTAATTACGTCGCAACAAGCGGTGAGAGAAAACAATATCCTGTAAATCAGTCATGTCTGCCGGCCTCACTGACAGCAAAAGAAATGAGGCGCGCTAAGCGGGACAGGCTGCGTTGAAAATGAACCGATGAAATGACTTGTGAATTGGACTGGAAATGATGATTACGGCTTCCTTAGTTTTCCAAGAATAAGCATGGATTTGGAACTGTTTCAGAGCTGGACGCCCTGGGGGATGAGCTGCTGCTGGACGATGACACCTCCTATTTGGACGAAGCGTCGGCCGCTCCGTCTATCCCAGAAGGAATTCCCAGCGACAGCAAGACAAACAAGGTAGCGGTCCAGACATCACCTCTACCGGCGGATCCAGTGTGACGTTTAAGCCTCACAGTGCAGTATCCTCTCCACTTTTTGAACCTTTCTGCTTTTTTTTTTTTTTATCACATTACAGCCACAAATTTCAATGTTACTTTAATGGATTTTATGTTTTAAACTAACACAAAGTATATGCTAAAGTGGGAGGAAAAAGATGTATGCTTTATATATATTTTTTTTTTTTCTAGTAGAAATATGAGTAAGTTTTCCCACAAATCCACACAGTGGTCTGCTTACATTATTTTGTCCAGGATATAAATGTAGTAGTTGAGGTGTGTACTCTTTTTTTTTTTTTTTAATGTCTCAGTTTAGTAAGATGTGTCTTTTAGGCAATTTTCTGTAAAATAAATGAATTATACTCTTATAGAAAACTCTCTGTTTCTCTTTCAGGACGGGGTTTTGGTGGATGAGTTTGGCCTTCCTCAGATTCCTGCCTCGTAAACAAAGATGACGTGAAGACGACTGCACTTCAACTGAAAACACTTTTCTATGTAGAGTAACGTTTATACATGCAAACCCGTTGGATCTGAACACACTACTGCTTTGAAGCTGCCCTGGTGTTGGATTGTGTACGGTTACTACTACCATGTTAGCATGTGGCCTTTTAAAAAAAAACGTTCGACCTGTTGTCCTCACCGACGTTTTTGGTTTTGTTCATGACTTTTGTTATTAACTTATTTGCATATTTATTAGCTTTGTGTTTCGGTCAAGTCCTTACTGTTTTGTTTGAGTTCTGCAAGGTGGAGCTGATTCCCTCGCTCTACTTGTTTAAAATATCTGCAGGGGTACTTGAAACGTGCAAAATAAATGATGTCTTTTATCTTAGCATTTTCTTTGTAATTTATTGATATTAACGGTTTTGTTTTTTTTCTCTGTAGGTGTTTGTCTCTTCTTTATTAGGTACAGTCTTCCTGCTGAACTACCCTTCAACTTATTTACCAAGTAATACAATGTAGAAATACAATGAAAAATTAAAAATAAGTGTTGAAACCAATGTTAAGATAGCATTCATAAATATGCTTTTGCACTAATATGATCAGCATATGATTACTGATCATGTCCTGCAAAACCTGTCTCCTTCTTTTGAATAATTTTGCGACCTATAGCTATACCGCATGAATGCATTCTGTTTGTGCAAGCTACTGCAAAACCTTTGGAAAGAATATTTGGACTTCTCAAGGGAAAAAAAAAAAAAGATACACTTTTGTAGAAGCACTGTTACATCCTGGAACATTTTATTCTAGTGTTGGAGATTACAAAATCAATGGAAAGCTAATGACAAAGCAAACTTTTGGAGGAAAAAAATTTAAGCATTTATTATGTTCTGTAAAGGTTTCTTCTTTTGCAGAAGATTGCAGAATGTTTTAATTTGATTCATATTTTGCAGAGATCCAGAGTTACTTTTACATAATCTGCAAAAAATACATATAAATAGCTCAAACTAAATAAATATGTAATATGCCTTTTGCAAGGCTCAGTATTTTAGGTTAAAAAACAAAATGTTTAGAGCAGTCTGCTTAAAAACACCACAGAGGAAAAAGAACAAAGGGTAGTAAAACAACCATTTTGTGACTGCTCAGTTTTGACAATTTATCAATATCTAAATTTGACATTTAATAGTTTTTCTCAGCCTTTGATCAAGTAGTAGAGTATTTAATGGCAAAGTTGTTCCAACCAAATTTTGATTTAATTCCCTGAAAAGTGCGACTCTGGTGGGACTCGAACCCACAACCTTTGAATCTCTTCACTAGAGCTTTGCTAGAAGTCCAATGCGCTATCCATTGCGCCACAGAGCCAGTTAGAGAAAGCTCGTCAGATCTCCCGGGTGATCGCACATGTCATATTTTTGGCATATTTATAAATATATCTGACAAGAATAAAACCTTATGATTATTATTTTTCTAAGAGTTAGTTTAACAATGCATGTACTTTTATACAGAAATATTTTTATAAAGATATATGATTAAATAAATAAGTGTTTCCGGTATTCACCGGAAATGTTCGCAGTTAGCTACAGTTAGCTGCATTAGCATTGTATGTAAGGACGGAAGCTGGAACGCAACAATGTCAGCGCAAACAATTACTGTGACTGTGGCATACGGTAAAACTCTTCTACATTATAACGTTAAGTTTGTCATTGAATGATTGTTTGTTTTTTAAGTGTAGTTGGGTGCCAGGTGATGCTAAGCTGTTGTATCTCATTACAATTCATATTTGAATGGGGTTATCACATTTCAAACATTTGAAATCGTAAAGAAGACAGATCCAGTAAATTGGTTAGTTTCAACTAAATTAATTACAGCTAGGGCTTGATTGAAATCGGTGTTTCATATTTATTTTTGTTCTGAACTGCATTATTATTTTAACAGTTATGTATGTTTTAAATAACTCCCTATTAATCTGACATGTTTTGAATACATTTTGTCACGTGATGCTGTACAAAACAATCTTAATCGAGCATCATAGACGTGATTTATTTATTTTTTTCGCTGATGTTTATGCTAGCAGTGTTATTTAAAAAGTAAAGGGGATAACACCATGCAATTTCGAAGGATTTGAGTTCAGCAAAATATGCTTTCTACCTCATGTTTGCTATAATTTATCCATCTTTCTCAGGCTAGCATTTAAAACAATCACACAATGAAGGAATGCATTTTTAAATACTAGTGTAGCTTATCCTCATTGCTAAGAAAAATCTAAATTAAAAATAACACGTAAAAATAATGTTTTTAAATAGTAACTTTTTGTACTATTATTATTAATTTGTAATTACTTAAAGTCTCTCATGAATCAAAAATAATCAAAAACAAAACAAAGTTATTTATTATGATTGACAACAATAACTTCCAATTCAAAATCTCAACTTACTGATGAAACAATGATCACACTTTTAGGTAGTGGTGCCAATATTTTCTTAAATTCAGTTTTATTTTCCTTTTCAGGATCAACTAAACACAGCATCACACTAACAAGTCAAGAGGATGGAACAGGACCCACTGTTAAAGACTTATCAGACGCTCTTAATGAAGCTACTGGTGTCCCACCGGCCTCACAGAAGCTCATTTTCAAAGGTAAGATGTTATTGAACTCACAAGTGAACTTGAATTTTCTGTTTGATCTCTAACACCAAATCTTGCAGGAAAGTCTCTGAAGGACATGGAAGTGAGTCTCTCCAGCTGTGGAGTGAAAGAGGGCTGCAAACTCATGATGATTGGAAAGCGGGTGAGGACTTTGCGTGTGCCATGTCTAGTGTCTGATGCTGTGTAAATACGGAGATACTCACTGTTATCTGCAAACAGAACAGCCCAGAGGAAGAGGCAGAACTAAAGAAGCTGAAAGAAATTGAAAAGTCTGTGGAGCAGACAGCTAAAAAGCTGGAGATGGTAGACGGGGAATTAACTGGATTAAAGAACGTAAGCAATCAGTTACAGCATGGTAACTATTGTTTATTAGTCGTTGTTGTTCATGACGTGTCTTTCAGTCTGTTGTCAACATCAATAGTTCTTTGCTCTTTCTTTCTTTAGGGCTTTCTCGCAAAAGACCTCCAGGCTGAAGCGCTCAGTAAACTAGATCACAGAGTAAAAATAGCAGCTGAGCAGTTCATGAAAATCCTGGAGCAGATAGATGCCATGGTAATCTGTTCTGCTATTTTGTATTCATGTGGTGGTTTTTTTAGTGTTATTATTTTGACTTGTCTGACCTAACATTACCATCTTCTCTTTTAAGGCCATCCCAGAAAATTTTACCGACTGCAGAACAAAGAAGAAGAGTCTTGTGAAAACAGTGCAGGTTAGTCTATATGCATTTTTTTTTCCTAAAAGGTACATTCATGTTTTATTGAAAACTGTCTTGATTAAACCAATAACTACAAATCATTGTATATTTCTAGGATTTTCTGGCTCAGTGCGACAGGATCGAGGCTTGTATATCAGACCACCTATCAAAGATCCAGTCTAAAAACCTGGCTCTGGCAGAGTAATCAACTCTCCTATGTTGTGCGCTTTAAGTTGCTCTATGAGCAAAGCAAAGGTCTCAGAGTGCTTCAAGTAAGAAGCAGATCCTACTTTATTTATTGTGAAGAGGGTGCTGTAGGGACAAACAATCAATCATTTGAAAACATGGGCTGTTGGTTATCAAGATCGGTGTCTGAATACATACTGGATCTCCGCAGTGTGCATACTTTCTACCATAACGCTCCAGTCTTTTTTTTTTTTAAGGTTTTATTGGCTCTAGTGGCCTTTATTTGATAGTAAATTGACAGGAAAGAGGATAATGAGAAAAGGGGAAGACATGCACCAAAGGTCACCAGGCCGGGAATCGAACCTGCAACGGCCACGTCGAGGACTAAGGCCTCCATATGTGGGTTGTGCTTAACCCCTGCGCCACCACAGTACCCTGACAGTCCAGTCTTGTTCAAGATCAAGGTCGATTCTACAGGGGTTTGCACTCATTCTGTAACAGCAAAGCCATCTGTGGTTTATATCCATTTTTCAAGCGTTAGATGTTTACTTGAGGTCAGGGACACATTTATGTTGAGTTCCTTCATCCTCTGTCCCTACTACTTCTTGAAATCAAGAGGGCAAAAAGTAGTCTTGGGCTCAAATATTTTTTTCAGAATCAACTTTCCAAAGTTCTCAGCCCTGTTTTGTCAAATTTTTAAAATTCTTTCGTATAAGTTTTAGCAATTGAACATAGAATATTTTCCATTTTGTCTTTTTACGCCATTGGTCCAGACTTGAAAGATACCAAAATGAATGTGTCTACTTTTTCAGATTGTGTAGGAACCTAATCATCGCAGTAGGAAATGTTAAGAACACTGAACCTGGATGCAGCTGTCATTAATGTAGTTGTATTGAATATTGTCGAAGTTGGGTGCTTACATGTTAAATACTCCAATCGTCACGTAAATGAGATATGTCGTCATTGGACACAAGAACAGACAAATGAAGGCAAATGATCCCAGGTCTTATCATGGCTGGTACTTTTAAAGTTAGAGAAATTTTCTCAGAAACCTTCCTATATCTGCAGGTTAGTTATGTCCATTCACTCTAATGTAGGTGCATATATAAAGTAATCTCTGTATGCATGGAAGTGTTGTTTTTTTTGTTAGTACAAAAAGGAGAATACTTAAATTTGGACTTTTTAAAGCAATTGTTACTAAACTTTTAGAACTTTTCTTAAGTATACAAACTTATTTGGGGTTTCGACTGTAGGTTTTAAACATGTAAGCCTGCTGCTTGATGCACCAAAAAGGAAAACATTGAAACTACAACCACTGTCAACAACACTGCCCACTATGGACAGGATTACTTCTACATTTGTACATGCATTGTTATTCCACATAAAGAAATCCCGAGTCACCTGCAGTTCCGGTCAAATTTATTGTCTCCTTTTGTAGAATGGAAAGACAAGTCGTAAGCATCTGCCTTTGTTTTGAAATAAAATGTTTTGAAAAATCATCAGAGATTCCGTCACTGGTCCCAGAACACAATTTAATGTCAAAACATCCCTACGAAAAACACAAGTTATTTAGTCTTAAGTAAACACCTCGTGTCAGTTTGTTTCCAGCTTTCTCCGTGAGGGTCCTTTCCTACATAATTGGACCCTGAAATGTTGTCAAAGATGTGCAAAATGAGCTCTGAAATAAAGATTAGAAGGGGACCCAGAGGTCCAGGAAGCAGCTTAAACAAATGACCCTCAACAGGCTATTCCACAGAGAAGATTTTTCATGAGCCAAACTAAGGATATAGCTGATGTAAATAAAATATTAACCCGTTTCAAAATGCAAATGGAGTACAGCATGAACCTCAACAGGGCACATCCCCCGTCACTAATCGTCCTTGTCCTTGGCGCCATGTTTTAAAATACGTGTGAAAGCTACATAGTTGAAGTTGCCCTTCTTGTCAATCGGCGCCTCGCGGAAGAGCTCGTCCACTTCTTCGTCGGTGAACCTGTCGCCCATGGTGGTGAGCAGCTCCCGCAGGTACTCCTCCTGGATCACACCTGAGAGGAGAAAAAGGCTTGAAATGCTATTGATTCCCTCGCCTTGTAGACAGGGAAGCGAAAATGCGGCTCGGTGAAAGTTCCATCATACCTGTGCCCTCTTCATCGAAGCAGGCGAACGCGTTGCGGATCACGTCCTCTGGGTCAGTGCCGTTCAGCTTTTCTCCAAACATGGTCAGAAACATGGTGAAGTTAATCGGGCCGGGGGCTTCATTCATCATGGCCTCCAGGTACTCATCAGTAGGATTTTTACCTGGAAAATGCCAAACAAAACAAAAGGTTATTGTTGCTCTGCTTGAGTCCCATATTTAAACTTTAATGGCTTTACAAGATGAAATAGTACATCATGTTTTTAAATCCTTTTTTTTTATTATTCTCATGTTGGAAAATGCCTTTATAAAGAGTTTTATTGTTGATCAACTGAACATGAATATCTGTGATTACACATATCACCTAATGAGGCGAGCATGTCGTGGAGATCTTCTTTGTCAATAAATCCGTCTCTGTTTTGGTCGATCATGTTAAAAGCCTCTTTGAACTCCTGGATCTGAGACTGATCAAACATGGCAAACACATTGGAGGTGGCCCGCTGGGGACGCTTCTTGGTGTTCTTCCCCTTGGCCCTTTTACTCGACATGTTGCTGTCTGGTGGCTCCCCCTCTACCTGTAATGGAAACGACGCTGAAGCTGTCAGCCTGGGCTGGGCAACAATACGAGATTATTTAGCTCAATTAGCTACCTCTAGATGACAAATACTATGGGATTATTATTTATGAAGTAATAAGTCACAAAAAGTTTTGCTTTGTAAAAATACTTTTTACAGAGCTGACAAGCTGGACTTTATAGTAATTGCAAGAATCCACACCTTTTCCAGACTTCTTAGTCCACGTTTTGTCTTTTTCAAAGTATAACGCAAAGGTTCAAAATGGATGGAAGAACATAGAAAAACAAAATGACAAGATGGGTAAACAGAAAAAAAAAAGGACAGATACATGGGCAAACCAAAGGAGTAGATTGATGGATGGGTGATGGACAGCTGAACAGATGAATGGTGACTGAGAGAAGGATGGTCAGATCTGGAAAACTACGGACAGTTGGATAAGAAAAAAGTTTGGAAACGTTTCATATTCTGTTTACTTTATCGAGATCTCGCTGAAAGCATATAGGGTGTTGTTTACTTGACTGTTACAATTTCCCATCAAAACTATAAGACCCTACATCCTGTTTTAATTAATTTCAGGGTGAAACTGGAGGTGAAGGCAACCGTTAAACCGCATTCAAAGGACGTAGGAAATTTAATAACCAATTTGAAATACATTATCTTGCAGAACCTCTTCATAACCACATATTGACGTAAATGTTTTTGCAAAAATGTTTCTATTTTTTCAGATATAATATAAACAAATTTATGTAAGTTATTTGTGTTGTTATTAAAGATCAGAACATATTATGCTAGCGCTACTGTGCCCAACCTAAAATATATCACATAAACCAAGTCTTTAATTCTGGAGTTACATATACTGACACTTCTCTGCAATAATCCATGTACAACCCAGTACGTTTTCCGTATATAACACAATTTAATCAAAACATGTTATTAGCCATCTCCTCTGACCTACATAACAGTTAGCTTCAGAATAGCAGCTATAACGAATTCAAAGAGGAAAATATACTGCTTGTTCTCAAATCCAATATGTTTCGTGAGCGTTCTTTGGACGGAAAATGATTGACCCACCTTAGAAGAAATGTAAAATGTGTAGAAAAATAGCTGTACACAAAGCTATCAGCACATCCCACAGTCAGAGCGGAGCAGAGCTGGAAAGAACCAACTATCTATCTGGAATGTTCCATTCATTCCGAATCGTCCCTATTACTTTCGGTTAACATCAGAAAATAAAAATGTAACAAATAAATGATTATCTATAGTGGTAGAAGGGAATGCCTTTTCTGAAGTTAACAAAGTAGAGCCATGATAAAGTGTTTCGTCATTTTCCCTAAAAATAATGTTTAGCATTACTATTTTCCACCACTAGGTGGCAGCAATGATATGTGTTTCTAGTAAACTTGTTTTAAGCAGTCATACATTTTAGAGATCTTCACACATCCAAGTCAAAGTAGAAATATACATTTTTGTGATCCAAATGTATGATTCAACATAGCTTAACGTTTACTAACAGTAAGCATGATAAACATGACCAAAAAGGTAGTCATAGATTAAGACCAGTGAACAAATGGTCTTGTGTCTATCATTGGAATGTGATTGTGAAGTTTCACATGATTGTGCTTCAGGCACAGCACTGGAGGTGTTTTAAACATGTCTCTGAAGTACAGTGGAACAGCTGAGGGGCAGGCACTGAGGCTCCTGTGGCCCTTCTCATGGTCTAAATTTAAAGCTGCCCTCACCTTAAAAGGTCCTGACGGTGTCTTGCGCTTTCTGCCGAGTGGCAGCCTTATTTTTGCCCAGTGGACTGCTGTCCTGTCCACTGACCCTCACCCTACTGCTTTTGCTGGATCTGAGCTTGCTTGTTTGGAATAAAACACCTTTTCTTCTTGTTGTGGACTGGTAAATTGCTGTTGGTGGTAAGTAAAGGCTTGTATCTTCTTTTTAAGTTCCATCAACTTCATTAAATTATAGTTTGTCTTGTTTGTGTCTGTAAATTTCCAACACTTGCAATAGGCCTTGTTTTTGTGTCATGAGTTTTCCATTTTATATTAATAACAGGTTAATTGATCTTTAAGAACATGTTAATTGACTTTTTTAAAATTATGCCCCTCTCTAACAAAGTCTTGTTTGTTTAGAATCATATTTCGAATTGCATGACTTTGATTCACAATAACATAATTATAACCTAAGCTGCTGTTCTGCTTATAGTTCAGTTTAAACAGGTATCACTGTGAACAAACCTTACATGCATTTTTTTTTCAATCCGTCAAGCCATCCATTAGTTACTTATTCGTTACTAACCAGTTATTGTGACCATGAAACAAAGGAGCCTGGGATCATTTGTCTCCAGTTTGTTCTCGCTTATCCTGAAACTCTGCACTAAGAAACACTGTACAAAATACTTTCCTGACAATGTTATTACTTGTGTCTCTAGTGGTATTTTGCAGGGGGGGTTTTGGACATTGTTGTAGCTCACTTTATGTTTGTGTGTCTTATACTGTGCGTAATGTTATGCTGTCATATTTGACAGCTTGTCCTAACAGATTTGATTCATTCTTCACACTTTTTATGGCGTTATGCCTAACTTTGAGCATTTTTTCTCAGAATGTTTGCATATTATCTTTCTTACTTTCTTTTTTTCAGCTTATCTTTTTTGATAGTTTACTCAGCAGGAACAACCACTTGCTAGACCGGTGGGTACCCCTACCTACTAAATGGCACATGGGCCTGAACTCTGTAAAGCTATTCGGTAATCTGTCCATGATTTCATTATGCACTTTACCAAGACCTCTTGGTAAAAATGTATACATTACATCAAACATGATAACTGAATAGCTTATAACCATAAAGGAGAGAAATATCACAGTATTTGTGTTATTTATCTTCCTCTTCTGGAGGTTTTTTGAATTAAACTACCACAAAATAAAAATAGTGAATGTTGAAAACTTCTGCTGCAGTTCATTTATAACCTGCTGCTTCATTTAACACAGTAGAGGTAGATCCTGGGCAGAGCTAACCCTTCAGCTGTTAAAACATAACCATTCATAACCCCGACTTAGAGAAAGAAAACATATATTTTTTATCAGTCACTAATTCCCTAAACCATCCTTCCTAATTCCTAATGATCATGCTCTGCTTTTCCCTAACCTCCAGCTCAGAAATCAGATTATCGTAATAACAGTGAGATTGATTTGCAGAGCGGGTAAAGTAGAGGGCAGCCATTGTAAGTTGGCGGAGCGGCCCCTTGGGATGTCAGGATCAGTGCAAGTGACTCAGAAGCAGCAGCAGAAGCTGCAGCTGCATCAACAGCTGGAGGAGAAGCAGCACTATGAGAGCAGCTATTACCTGAGCACCAGGTCGTCTGTTAGCAAGCAGGCCTTCTCAACTCGCAAGACCAGCAGCCATCGGTAAGAGGCCCAAAGTGATATAGTCTCTAAATAACAGCAAGTTTGAGGTGCAGAAAGAACACGTCATTTTTTCTAACTCCGAGTTCTTTCTTATTTATTTATTTTTTTTAAAAACAGTGTTTTCCTCCTTAAAGCCAGGTCAGAATATTATTTTAGGTTTAAGCAAATAGTTTTTTGTTTTTTTGTTTTTTAGCAGGATTCACTATTTCAACATTTACAATCCAAAGGTATGAAGACATATTGTTGAGAGTTGTTTTTCCATATATCATCATATCTAAAAACTCGTTATTCATTCTTTTAGTTGGGCTAGTTGCAATTCTGTCATCGTCATAGTTTTGAAACTCTCGTCTTAACAACTCAAAAAAGTTATGTTCATGTTGTTTACTAAACTTCAAGACCTAAATTGGATTACCGTAATTTACTGTGTTGTAATTAAGTTTCCATTCAGATTAAAAAGCATCTTTCGATGTTTTTTTAAAACGTTTCTTTGTCTTTTGAGAAAAAGCCAAAGGTTTTAAAAGGCCAACTTGAAAATGCTCGACACTCCAAACATAATCGCTGTTGTTATCAGTACTGCAGTTCTCAGATACGCTGGAAACATTAAATCATCTTTCAGGCAACATCATAATTGTTTTAATTCTAGGCATTTTAAGACATTAAGACATCATTATGCAAAGTCATTGGATTTCAAATGCCTGACCACATTACCAGAGATTGGTACACCCATCCATCCATCCGGCCGTCCATTTTCTTACACCCTTGTCCCTAGTGGGGTGAGGAGGGTGCTGGTGCCTGTCACCCTGTCCAGGGTGGTACATTGGTACAGGAGATTGGTACATTGGTACATATAATGACACCATTGTGCCACAAGCACTCACCTTGTAACACAGGGGAAGATTTTGTTTGTTGTCTGTTTTAAGCTTAGTGGGGCTCATGTACATGTCGGACATGTTGCTTTCTAAACGAGGTCAAGGAAAGAATTTCAGCTGTAGCCGAGAGCTGCCAGCTATATTCATAGACAGCCGAGCTATTTCTGAACACCTCGACATGAAGCGCTGCCTTCAGGCCAACTGTAAATACGCTGTATGAAAGACTGGAAATTTTCCCAAACCCCCATTAAAGGTTAGCTCTGTTGTAAATAATACCACTGCAGCTGTACGGTACCGGCTGTATGTGCACTTGTGCTTCTAGAACTGTATTCTGTTTCAAATTTTCTTTAGGGCGAAAATATTTCTCCCAATAGAATTAATGTGACTGAGTGGAACATAATTTCTTCTTAGACTTTAAGAACTGAAACTCTCATTTAAAACTAAAAACTTTTGATGCCCCTGACTGCCCATTCAGAGCACCTGGTGAGTCAGCAGTGGAAATAACTTCTTAACGCACTCACTTCAGATGTTTTCCTGCGACTTGCATCCAGCATACTGCGTGACCATGATCCCGTAAGTCCGAAACAGATATCCAACTCTGCATTGAGCCACCTAGAGAGAGAGGAAGGCATATTTTAAGTGAAAGCAAGGCTTTAAAGTGGACCTTTACACCACGCTTCATATCCGCTAGTTTTTGTTCCATTTATAAACCCCGCGAAGAAAAAGAAAGTCTGAGAGGTAAATGAGTCAGAGAGTAGTATCGCGTCAGGGTCTGGAGGGTGGAAGTAAATGCAACATCTTTTCTGAGTAGGACTGGAGAATTGGTTTTAGATGGCTTTATGTAACAAACATGTTTATTTAAGGAGGTATACATAAGGTCAATGAGCAAGTGGAGTTATTTCAGAGATGCACTGCAGCTTTTCTCTCTCTCTCTCTCTCTCTCTTTTCTTTTTTGGA
The DNA here is from genome assembly GCF_000485575.1 of Poecilia formosa. Lineage (NCBI taxonomy): Eukaryota > Metazoa > Chordata > Actinopteri > Cyprinodontiformes > Poeciliidae > Poecilia > Poecilia formosa. Next base: position 496,370 of record NW_006799966.1, on the reverse strand, counting down.
TGATTGTGTTTATTTATTTATTTATTTTTTTACAAACAAATGTGTCAGCTGGCGGTTTAAAAAGTGGAACTTACATCACAGTCAGTGATGGCTCTTCCACAAATGTTGCCCTGGGCAGGTCGCTCCTTTAGTCCCCCAACCCCCCACAAAACCAAACACATAATTTATTACCTGACAATTCATTCTTGTCAAGGAAAAAGTATTTATTAGACGTTAGAAACATTAAGAATGAACAAGTATTCCTAGTATTGCTTTATATAGACAGATAAATATATTAGCTAGACGGATTTCAACAATACATTTTGGAAAACTGAATGTCTTCTGTTACACGCAGAGTTTTGGGGATTTTTAAAGCATCTACAAAGCTTAATTCAGATATGTGCAGATTCTTTATATCATACTTTTCAAACTTGTTCAGATGCAAAAGTCCTTTTTGTCTTATGGTGTCCCCACTCATGGTGTGCACCCCTGAACAGAACGCCACGTTCCTCATATCAAAACCAATCAGAGCTTTTGAAAAAAATTCTAGCAGTACTTCATAAGTTGATTTAATATTTCAGTTCTTTTTTTGGTAAACTATCAACTTTCTCTTCAAGTCTTTCATAAAGAGACAAGAATATATTTCAGTATTTGTTGTGAAATGTAATATTTCTCACTTAGATTTTTTTTAATCAATCTACAACTGTTGACTACCTTACTTCTGTCTAATGGTGAATAATTTATACTTTCCAAACAGCTTGGCTTAGGGATTTAGCTAAATGAATGTGCAGGATTTTATTAGGATAATTTCTGCAAAGACTTTTTTTTTCCTTTTTTTACAAACGTTTCCATCCTGTGTGTTTGCAACCAGTGTGGGACAGACACAAAATACACAACCTTAGATCTTGTTTTTGGACATTGATATAGGTCAATTGAATCATAAAAAAAACACAGCAGCAAGCTTTGAATTCAAAGAAAATGTCTTGTCCTTTATTTGAAGTCAGACTTCTCCACCTTTATACAGCAGCTTATTGACAAACTGATTTTAATTTGGATGTCATCTCCTGCCTCTAAGCCTGAAGACCTCTGTGAAGACAGACAAGGGGCAGCAGGTGGTTAAACTGAGCCCGCTACCCAAAAGAGCCAAGCGTACCTACCTGGCCATGGACAAGGACAAAGAAGTAATAGGCTACGTCATTCCTGTGTTTAGAGCAAAGTGAGTGCAAGGAATCCGGTGCTGATTTTATTAAACGCCAAATGCGTTTTGAAGTTTTTTGTTTTTTTTTGCTTTCACATCCTGGTGGTTTTGGTTTTCTTTAGCCATGACGTCGTTCGGGGACTGATGGAGGCTCAGGAGGATGATGTTACAGAGGAGGGCATTAACTATGTGGCAATGAGGAACCTGTTTGTCAGGGAGGCCAGGGACGCCATGGAGGTAAAAGTTGAGAAGAAAACAAGATCAAAGCATGTGAGGGAATCGGCGGAGCGCATGGAATTTGACAGAGCGGTAAGTCCTGTTTGTTCTGTTTTCAATTAACTGGGACTCACAAAGCCAATTCTTACTTACTCTTTCCGTCCCAACATGGGATCCCCATCGTGGTGAAGTTGGAGGAGTGGTCAGAGTTTCGTAAGAAAATGCACCCAGATAGGCTGACGCACCCTCCAGAGTTTATTGTCAAGCCCCGTGGACAGACTGTGTGGGAGGGCAAAACAGTCAGGCTGCACTGCACCGTGGCCGGATGGCCAAAACCAAGGATTGCCTGGTAAGTTACAGTTCAAGTTTAATAACATTATTATTACAAGAGGCTGATGACAACAATCAGCTATCATGTGGAAATTCAAAGGAAACAATTGCCTTTTTATTCCTCAAGAACCACAGCATAAAAACTGTACACATAAATTTCATGTCAGAAAGATAAACTACTAAAGTTCATGAAAATCTTAATGCTGCTTTGAAGGTATAAGAACAATGTGCTGATCGACGCCAAGGCCCATCCTGAGAAGTACACAGCCGAAAGCACTTACAACATGCACTCCCTGGAGATCAAGAAGTAGGTAATCATTCACCTCACACTCTGCATTGATTCAGCTCCAATCAATCACCCGTTATGCAAATAATCCACATCTTCAACCTCCTGCTTTGTCAAATGTAAACAGACTGCTCATTTCTTACATTTTATTTTTAGTTGCGATTTCTTGGACACTGCTCAGTATTATGCCTCCGCTCTCAATGTGAAAGGGGAAGCTTCCTCTGCAGCTACTGTTGTTGTCAAAAGTAGGTAGCTGTTTTCTTTTACATGTAGTTCTACCTTTCTTAGCTGCAGCTAATGACTCCTGGAATTAAAGATATAAGATGAAATCTATAATTGCATCATTTGCTACAGTTCCAAGCATCATCACCAGATTGGGGCTATAAGTGCCACAATAACCCTGTTCTCCATTTTTTTCTTTTTTTGTGGCAGATGGATGTGCCTTATTTCAACAAAGCAATTAGAGCATGAAGTTATTTGGGACCAAATAACATATTAGACTCTCATAAGCAAAGATCCTAATAAAATAGTATCAGTAGTTTTGTCACAAATGGCAAAATAAACAATAACACACCCTGTTTTTGTACAGCCTAGCATTAGCACTGTAGCAGTTAGTCAACTGTAGCACTGTTTCTGTTATTCATTGTGTCTAAATGCAAACCCATACTTTTTGTCATATTTGTATGACAACCTATTTTGTAGTTACCTACCTATTATGTAAGTAGATAATAATAGGCAGATAAAACAAAGTGTAATTTTTGTCTTTTGTAAACTTTGTCTTGCTAATGATGCCATAAAAATATGTGCTTCCACCATAAAGATCTCTGAGTAACAACATATACTCATGGTTTGGCTATTCAAACACAATTGAGCAAATACATAAGCTTGAAAGTTCTTGTAGCTAAGCTTACTTATATGTGGACATCCTCACCTGAAGTGCTGGAAGCTAATTTGCTGCATGGACAGCCAGTTATAAGAGCATTTTTCTCAGAAATCAAATAATGTTAAATGGCCAGTTGTCAAGAAAACAATGAGAGTGTAAATTAATTTTTGTGAGTTTAGTTTGTTATAATATACTGCAAGAATTGTTGTCACACAAAATTATAGATCTGAATTTCTTCACAGGGTTCCAAGATACGGAAGAAGGTCCATTTGATCCCAAACCACGTAAGACAATTTTATATGTAATATTTGCCCGTTTGCTTTAAAAAAAAAAAGACTTTAAATTATCATTTTTACTGTAAAATGCATACAATGATAACAAGCTTCTACATGTATGTGTCTTCAGCTCTATAGAGTATAATTTGTATTTTACAATCATTGACCACTAATAGTGGAAGAAAACATAGGACATAATTTAAAAAAAATAATATTTGATAGTATCTATTCTCTGTTTTCAGATGGTTTTTGCCCTGAGCATGGGGTTACTTTTCATACAAGCATTATTGACAAATTTGAAGTGGCCTTCGGTCGTGAGGGGGAAACACTGAGTCTGGGCTGCACTGTCATCATTTTTCCTACTGTGAAAAAGTACCAGCCTGAAGTTGTGTGGTACAGAAACTGTAAGTTAGAAAATTAAATGCAAGTAACTTTTTGTCTTTGTTGTAAAGCAAAGCGTAATAGTCCTTTACTTTTGCTTTTTACTTGTCAGCTGTGCCTTTGAAGCCCTCCAAGTGGGTCCACACACACTGGTCCGGAGAACGCGCCACTCTCACTCTTACCCACCTTAACAAGGAAGATGAGGGCATGTACACCTTGCGCGTCAACACAAAATCCGGCTTTGACTCCTACTCAGCCTATGTGTTTGTCAGAGGTAAAGTGCCCAAATTTATTGCCTGGAAATGTTATGGCAAAATAATAGTTCGGCCTTTGAACGGAGATAATTTTGTGAGGGTTGCTAACATAAGAAACGACTGTCACACTCAGACTCAAGCAATAGAGATGTGGCAGAACAAGTTGGTTTCTTTCTGGTCATTCTTGTCACTAAGTCGGTTTAATTACAGAAAGTGTAGATACAATGAGCGATCCCTGATAATTTTCAAAACTTCTCACATAGTTTAGTTTTTTGAATACTTTCTTAGACCATAATGCGTTGCATCTCAGCTAGTTACAGTGAAGCCATACTAACTGTAAGTCAGGCAATGAAACCTGAGTGCATACTGAAGATCCACCTAATTTAGAAACACCACAAGTACGAGTGGATCCGTTGACATGGTTGTGCGTTTCTCGCTTTACCAGATGCTGATGTGGAGCTGGAGGGGGTTCCCGTGGCCCCCCTGGATGTGCGTTGTCACGATGCCAACAAGGACTATGTGGTGGTAACCTGGAAACAGCCAGCAGTGGAGGGCAGCAGCCCCATCCTCGGATACTACATTGACAGGTTGCTTAGCTTCAGTGTATTTTACTGGAAATATATGGGGAAAAACAGACTCAATAATTAAAATTAATTCTGCATTTAGAACACACAAGAAACTTGGTCATACTTTTTGTATTTATATTGAAATAAACACAAAGTATTATATTGGCATTTGTCCAAATTTCTTTGATTTATAACTGTTTACTTCTTCCAGTTGTTCTGTTATCATAGCAATGTAAAAAAAAAAAATATCTGACTCCACACATTTAAATGTTTCCAATTATGACTGAAATTTAAATATCAAAAACACCTGAAATGGAACAGTGGGGCACCTTCCTAGGACTAACATGCCAACTGTCATGTTGGGTTTTAATCGTCTGACCCACATTCAAGAACGCCCACAGATCAACGGAGATCAGTAAAATT
>NW_006799966.1:423446-491386 GCF_000485575.1 Poecilia formosa | reverse complement strand
ATCCATCCATCCATCCATCCATCCATCCATCCATCCATCCATCCATCCATCCATCCATCCACTCCCTATTCACATTGAATAGCTCCTACCGGAGTATCCCCAGCCGCTGCCTTAAAGGGTTACACAACCAGTCTTTGGGTTTATTTTTCTACGTAGAAACAGATTTTTTTGGGTCTCCTATTTTCCACTAATAAATTAACTAATTATTCAAAATTTGCTTTTTGTGCTTGTTCCAGTTATCTTTGTCTGATATTGAAACGTGTTCCAGATTTTAAATATTTAAGTGTGACAAAAAAAAAAAGGAAATCCAAAGAAATCTGTAAAGGGGTAAATACTTTTTCAGAGCACTGTAAGCCAGCAGGTTGTTTTTGAGAAAAAGCTATTTCAACAACTGACATGTATATATGTTGGTGTTTTGTGTTGGAAGGTGTGAAGTGGGCACTCATCACTGGGCTCAGTGTAATGATGCTGCAGTCAAGTACGCCCGGTTCCCCGTTACAGGGCTGGTGGAGGGGCGCTCTTATGTCTTCAGAGTGCGTGCCTTTAACAGCGTGGGAATCAGTCGTCCATCCCGCATCTCTGATCCTGTGGTTGCCATGGATCCTTCAGACCGAGCTCGACTCAGAGGTTTGGAGACAAAACAGAAACTGCTGAGACCCTCCTCTATGTAAATTGCTGATGATTGTCCTCTCCACAACAGCCGGACCACTGGCACCTTGGACTGGGGTGATCAAGTTCACAGAAGAGGAACCCACTGGTATAACAATTCATGTGATATTTTTCCTCATAAACTTGAGTAAATCTATAAAACTAAAAAGTCTAAAAAAAAATAAATAAATTTTTTTACATTGCTGCTAGTGTTGAAACAACATCAACTAAGACGCTTGCTATTTTCATTTTAACTGTTGTCAAACCAGTTACCATACCTAAATCTAGATTACCATTTTGGAGAAAAACCATGAGTGTATTTTTTTGTTTCCCACACAGTGGGTGTGATTCCTGGAGAACCTACGGATGTTGTGGTCACTGAGGCCACCAAGAGTTATGTGGTGCTTGCCTGGAAGCCCCCAGAGCAACGGGGTCATGAGGGAGTCATGTATTACATTGAGAAAGTAAGAACATTTTTCATATAGTTGCTTGTTCTTTATGCTAGTCTTGTTTGTCACTTCATTTGGATTTCTAATAATCTTTCCTGCAATGGTTTTTTTTTATTATCTTTCCACAGTCTGCATATTGTCAGGCTTCCACTTGATTATTTCAGACATTCTTGCTGCTTTCATTCATTTGTCCTCTATATGGGAATGACATCACACCCGAGTTGAGATTTAGTTTGAAGTCGATTCACCCGAGGGATTTGGTGTGTCATTTGTCAAGTAGTAATTTGCCATTACCAGACAAATTACTACTTGCAATACAAGCCGATAACAAAATAATTGCATTTATTCAAATACAAAAGGTATATCACAAACACTATCTATCTATCTATCTATCTATCTATCTATCTATCTATCTATCTATCTATCTATCTATCTATCTATCTATCTATCTATCTATCTATCTATCTATCTGTACTGTTACATTGTTGTCAAAGAAAACCAATTTGAACACATATCTAAGTTCATTTAGCATATGAAGCAAACGCCTCAAGAGGCGAGACATTGTTTTCCCCTTAGTCAGCCAGCAAAGATTACGTGTGAAAGGTTTTTACCCTGGGATAATTGGCGAATATCTCAAGGACTTAAATGGTTAGAGGCACATTATACACCGGATAGGCCACTGGTCTTTCACAGTGAAATAACCTGCAACAGAATGTGACTGAATATAACTTACAATTAGCTTTCAATAAGCATCTGCACTCGCTTCAAACTTCAACTTTAAAAGTTTCCCTGCTCTCTGTTGTTCTCAGTGTATTCAAGGGACAGACACCTGGCAGAGGGTGAACACTGGGATGCCAGTGAAGTCCCCTCGCTTTGCGATCTTCGACCTGGCAGAGGGCAAATCGTACAACTTCCGTGTGCGATGCTGCAACTCCGCTGGCGTGGGCGAGCCCTCCGTACCCACCGGAGAAACCATAGTCGGTGACAAACTTGGTGAGCTGACAAAGCTTGCAGCCGCATTACAACAGACTCTGCATACAGAGAACCCTGCTGCATTATTTAACAGGATAATATCTCTAGTTTATACCAGTGCTGTTCCTTATCCAAGTGTTTCATCTTTATAGAGTTTCGATAAGTGACATCCTTTACAATATGCAGTTTGTGTCTTTATTTCCCTGCAGATCTTCCCTCTGCCCCAGGCAATCCAGTGGCCACCAGGAACACAGACACCTCAGTGGTTGTTACCTGGGGGGCATCTAAGGATGTAAAACACTTGGTTGGCTATTACATTGAATCTAGTGTGACGGGAACTGATGTGTGGATGCCTTGCAACAATAAACCTGTCAAGCAGACCAGGTGGGAAATGTTTGTTTTTTCCTCAAAGTCATGAAAATTAGAATTGGTCTTGGGATATGTCCTTCAGTTGCTTTCATAGTTTTGGACAATCAATGTTAAGTGTGTATCCGCTGCAAAAGAACTGCCCAGAATTTGCACACGACCTTACGGCTGAATCTTAATAGATATTCTTCCCCCAGAGGGGAAATGCCCCTTGGCGGCCAGCAGAATATATCAATAAAATATACCTGATTGAAATGCATTCCTTTCAGGTTCGTGTGCCACGGCCTCACCACAGGGTCCAACTACGTGTTCAGAGTAAAGGCAGTGAACGCTGCTGGATACAGCCAGAACTCCTCCAATTCTGATGCCGTGCTTGTACAGGCTGCTATCTGTGAGTGCAACTTTTTTACAAACGATTTCTCCATTGTTCGCATACCCCTGTCATATTCGGCCCACGCTTTGACCCGCTATCCTGCCTGCCTGCCGGGACGGGTTTAAATAATTACTGACTCATTTAAATATTTAAGAGAGAAATCCTGCTGAAGAACTCCCTTAAAGGATGTTTTTTTTTTACTTTTACCACCACTTCACAATATAACTCCCCTGAGCTGCAAACAGAAATACATTTACTGAATACTAATACAGCATGTGTCTGCATGAGGAAAAAGTCATTACTAACTTGAAGTGCAGCCATTTTCCGCCCATTTTTAGGCAAAGACATTAGCTAGTGTTTTAAGATGCTTTACTACATGTCAGTATTGATTTCTTTTTAACTGGATTTTGCTGGAGTTTTGTTCTGCTGTTTGATAAGTCTTCAGGGGAGCCTGTTGGTGCATGACCAAGCTGCAGGCTAAAGCAGTGTGTTTTGAAACAGCATGTTCCTGTGGAGAGTCTCGCCTGGCTCCAGTAATTTTCTTAGAATGACACTTGCCGACTTTCTGCCATTTGAGAGTAAGTATTTTACCCAGTTAAGCAACTCTCAAAACAGCGTGTTGCATCTGTGTGTGAAGCTCACAAGCAATAGCTTTTGTACTTTTTGTGTGTCCAGAAAGTATTTGCCTCTTCGCTGGTGTCTTATGATTTAAGATGACCTAAAAAGTGCAACAATAAATATCACAAAGATTAAAACACTTAGGCAATTAAAAAGTTTGTTGATTCATCGCTTTTTAAAATAAATAACCAAATAAATAAAAAGGTATCTCTAATCACTTTTGTCTCACCTCCATTGCCGACGGCAGCTGTACCTGCAAGCCCCACCAATGTGACCCTACTGGAGGCAGTGAAGGACTACATGGTCCTGGGTTGGACTGCACCCACTGACAACGGAGGAGCCGACATTAGAGGATACTTTGTGGATTACAGAACAGTGAAGGGGAACATTTATGGAAAATGGCACGAACTGAACCTAAAGGCCTTAACTACAACTTCCTATAAGGTAAGTTCATGCTGAAAATGTCAAGCGGTTGATTTATTGTCTTGTTGTCCACAAGTGCAAACATCTTCATCACTGACTTGATTAGTATAAAAGAGTGGCTTTGCTTAATCTGGTAATCTGCATCTTGATCTGCTCTGTTGCTTTAGGCCGAGAACCTGAAGGAAAATGTCTTCTATCAGTTCCAAGTCCGTGCAATGAACATGGCAGGTGTGAGTAAACCCTCTCTGCCCACTGGAAGTTTGGAGTGCAAGGAATGGACCATTACTATTCCAGGTACAAGATTGTAGTTTGATAAGGCGAGAAAAAAAAGGAAAAAAAAGATGATTGATTGCTTAACCTTTAATCTGATTCAGTGAAAATGTATCAGTCATTTTGAGGAGTAATCTAACATCTAATCTGATTTAAGATGATTAGATTTAGTTCCTTCTCTTGCCTCATGCTAAATACCTTAGAACAGGAAGTTGAATGTTGGAAAACAACCTGGGATTGGAACAGGGCTTACTTCCACCCTCAATATGATTACCTTTATAATCATACTCCTGAGATCATATGAAGCATAGATATGATTACCCCAATCCCTCCAACTTTGCAGTTTAAACAAAGACGATTGGACCATGAGACTTTAGTTATTGTTAGAGGGCAAGAAAAACTGGGAAATTAACCATGAATTTTCCAACTGGTGAAAGATAAGTTCCTGAGACTAAACTGTTACTAGTATGAGAAATTATCACCTAATATTCCTCAGTCTTTTAAGAAATTTCTACTTGAAATAGGAATGCATTGTAAGAATAAGTATAAGTAAAACATTCTCCTGTTGAAGGAAAATTCTTCAAGCGATACAACTTTGTTTTTGGATCTTCCAAGGACCCCCTGTTGGTCTCCATGTGATGGAGGTTCGTGACACCTCTGTTGTGGTCTTGTGGGAACCTCCTGTGTTTGATGGACGCAGCCCCGTCAACGGCTACTACCTGGACATCAAGGAGGCGTCTGCAGGCGAGGAAGGCTGGAAGGCTGTGCATGAGAAGACCAACAAGGGAAAGTTCATGAAGGTAAATAAGACAAACATAGTTAGATGAGGGAATGAAACATGCTATTTTTAAGTGCCTCCTTTCCGACTCGTTTTGTTGCTAAATTAGGTGACTGGACTGACGGCAGGAACATCCTACGTCTTCCGTGTGCGTGCTCAGAATCTTGTCGGAGTTGGGAAACCCTCCCAAAACTTGGGTCCAATTCTGGCCCAGACTCGCCCTGGTGAGTGCGATTAATATTTAAGTCACACATTTAGTCTCACTTGATTCTCGCACATGTCAAGTTAGGAATATAGAGAAAAAACATATTGCTTGGTACAAATGCAAGCTTTGACATTGCAGTTACATACATTTTGATGATCAGTTGCTGAACTGACTATTTTGTTTGGTCTTATTTCTTTTAGGCACCAAGGAGATTTACGTGGATGTTGATGACAACGGTGTCATTTCTATGATTTTTGAATGCTCTGAGATGAAAGAAGGCTCACAGTTTGTCTGGTTCAAGAACTACCAGGAAATCACAGACACATCTCGTCTCACTATTGCCACCCAGGGCGGCAAGTATGTCCCCATTGTGATTGAGTCCAACACATCACTCCAGCAAGAAGCTTATATATGCTTATTTTGGCATGAATATCAGAATAATTTTAAGCTTTTGCTGCATGCATTTCAAATTTTCTTTATTTTGACTTGAAAATAAGAATTTAGTGAAACAGCTGTCTCTAATCCTCATAGTTTTCTTCTCAACTGCACCCTGTACACATGCTTGTTGTAGCTATGAATAGGTTTCTTGTATAATTCTGGCTTGGTTTTTGACTTATTGGGAGGACTAGTAGAGCCCGCTTACATTTGTTTGTTGCTTGTTGATGGCTCATGAGAGTCTGAGGTCAAGAAGAATGCGACTTGCAAAGAGACGAGAAATCAAAAAGTAACTGATATATGTACATATTTGACCCTCGCAAAATGTTGCCCACACTTTTTGCTTTTAAAACCACTGGAGCTGTATTTGGGATTCTTAATCCATTCCTAAGAGAAACTTATGGCATACATAATTCTTATGTACATTATGAATGCATGTGAACTTTTCACTGTGTTTCTCCTACATATCCGACTGATCAGCCTAAATGAGTAAAGCTCCTTTGTTTATCTCACTTTCCATGGTTGTTGCCTTGTGTTTAGATCCAGAGCTATCTTTAACAGTCTCTCTGTGGAGGATCTGGGCACCTTCTCCTGTATGGTCACCAACACCGAAGGCATCTCCTCCAGCTACACTCTCACTGAGGAGGGTGAGTCAGCTCACAGTCTTGGCAGTGCATACTTGTCTGTCCTACCCTGCTTGAACAGCTGCTTGATATTATTTTCATACACCAGAGTGTGTGTGGCTGACTGAATGGATATTATTCAACTTTTTTTTTTTCCTGTCTTACTTTTTTCCTGTTTGACAGCCCTCCTGCGTCTCCTGGATCTTAGCCATGAACACAAGTTTCCTGGTGAATATTAAATCTTAGCTCAAATATCACAAATTCAACTATTTATTGTTTATGAATATATGAATTGGCAAAAACAATTTATAGAGACAGTCTAAGATATAACACCGCACAAAACTAGTCATGTCATTCCTTAAGTTCTTGGTTGTATTAAATGCTCGATTGCTTGTTCAATGTTTCAGTTATTCCCTTCAAGAATGAAATGGCCATGGAGCTGCTTGAGAAAGGCTGCGTGCGGTTCTGGGCTCAGATGGAGAAATTCACTTCTGCCTGCCAAGTGGAGTATGTTTTCAATGATGTCATCATTGAGCAAGGAAAGGTGGGCATAAATGGAACAATAAATGCACATATTTTGTTCTAGCGAGCATTTGTGCTGAAATATGTGCATTTTTGTGTTTCCCTGTCTGCAGAAATACACGATGAAGTTCGACAAGTCCAGCGGCCTTATCGAGCTATTTATGGACTCTCTGGAAGTCACTGATGAAGGAACGTTTACCTTTAACCTGGTGGATGGCAAGGCTAAGGGCACTACAAGTCTAGTGCTGATTGGAGATGGTAAGATTTCAAATACACAGTAGACATCTGCAAATCCAGATGGTTTGTAACGACAGACGAATAAGGTACTCTGCAGGTAAAGCACGTGTCCACTGGGGGGCAGCAGATCATTCTTTATATTTTTGTGTCGGTGATATTTTTTAAAATATTAGATTTTAAAAAATCTATGATTTTTTTAAAAATGGTCTAGGATTGAATATGTACACTGTTTTATCCAGAATTTAGGGAGCTACAAAGGAAATCAGAGTTTGAGAGAGCAGAATGGGTCAGGAAACAAGGTAAGGAGTAAGGCTTTATCTCTAACACGTTAGGATTTTTGCTTATTGGTATTTTTCTTTAACTATTTTCTGTTTTTAATAAACAGGTCCTCACTTTGTTGAGTACCTTGGCTTTACTGTCACCCAAGAATGTGATGTGCTGCTAAAATGCAAGGTAAAGCAAAAAAACTTTAACAATTTAAAGCTACTAATATTATCCTTTTAATTCATGTACCCTTGTTGATCACCTCCTTTTGTTTTTACAGATTGGAAATACCAATCCAGCGACTGAGATCATATGGTCTAAGGACAGCATTGAGATTGCAGAGGATGATGAGGATGCTGCGAAAATCGAGAAAAAGGACTGCGACCTGACCTTTAATATAGGAAAGGTCAGTCTGACGGTGTACCTTGTGAGGAATTGAGTGTTTATGAGCTAAGAGCTAAAATCGTAGTGATCCAGCTCTGCTTTCATTTTAGAGCTTTACAAAATGTGCTGCTAGTCATACACCTCTGACACAGAATAAAAGATCATTTTATGTTTTTATAAATATATATTTGTACTATATATTCTCGTAAGCCCTGCTAGACTCAGAACAGCAAATATTTCTACTCAGAAATCTGAAGAAACATTAAATTGTTACATTTTTTTTCTGACAAATTCTATCTTTTTCAGCCCAGATAGTTCCAGTCAGAGTTTTATTTACCGATTTATTTCCAACAGAAGTCATTTGGATTTTACTGAAGCTTTTGAACAGTACAGTATTTATCTGGGGTGGAGAGATTACACAATGTTCAAATCTAAAAATATTTCAAAGGAAAAACTGGATAAACTGATTTGAATCTTTTGCAGTTTTCTTTGATTCACAAACTGAAAATTATATATACAGGCTTAAATATGAACATACACCCCTATTACTGGTTGAATATTTTAATTTTCATGTTATTCTCTACTTGTTTAGTGGCAGCAAGTTTCTGGCACAGTTTTCTATGGATATTTGTCATTTCTCCAGAAGGCATTTAGATTCTCCGTACAAGCAGATACAATTTTCAGTGATGTTTGAATGTGTTAATTTGGGAAGAGGCAGTGGGTTGTCTATGCATTAGCACTAAAAACAAACCTATGGTGATGTAAACTGGTCACTTTTGACACCTTCCACTTCTTGACAGGCTTTAGTTCAGCAAACTACAGGTTTCTTTTGAGTATGCTAACCAATTTCTGTTCATCTCAGGGTAATAATTAGGAGGTAGACAGAATAATGGTGAATAGATTTCATGACAAAATAAAAAGTAGACTTATATTCTGGGGGGTAAAACACAGGCTGAGACCAACTGGAAGCCAAATTGGGAGAAAAATTGGCTTATAGTAGAAAAAGTGGTTGAAAACGAAGAGATTAAATTCTAGGACAATGACTACTGTTGCGAGGAACAGATGAGTAAAATAAAATGAATGTGCCAGAGTTGCTGACGGAGAATGGCAACAATTACTGGGGAGGGAACACATGGGAAAATAACAGAATCGGGAATTAATCTTTTATTAAACACAATAAAACACGAAATAAACTCAGAGCTCAGAACAACTTACAAGGTCTCACGATTATGATAGAGAAATACAGTTTTTTGTGTTCAACAATGATGTTGAGCTCAACCTTAAAGTGAAATGTGTAAGACAGGCTGATGTCAAGCTTCTATAACATTGTCCTTAAAGATCCCTGTTCAAGCATGTTAAAACTTGTGGCCTATGCTTTTCTTGCTTGCTACAAGACCCATACAATTAATAATAAAAGTGGTCAATTATTCAGCCAATTTTATGCCAAATACTTGGTAATGACAAAAAAAAAGAAACATGAATTCAAAGTGCAGCTTAAGAAATTTTAAACCAAATAAACTGGAGATGAAACTTGCTTAGAAACAGTAAACTAAGTGTCACTGGAGGTTTATCTATATATTTTAGACTGTAAGTATAATTTTGTTCCTCTATGAATTACAGAAAATCTATATTAATTTGTGGATCTTTAAAAAAAATTGAATATATATATATTCCCTAAATAAACCACCATGAAAAAAGAACAGTTCAAATGCATCATTAAAATCCAAAAATGAAAAAAGAAAAAAAAAATCTGATTTATCCAATTTTCTGACTGGAACTATATATTGAGCCTACAGCATGTGGTCTATCTGTGTGTTTCATCCATTCATTCATTTCATCTCTAACTCTCAATTCAGTGTAACTCCTCTGGTCACTTTAATTAAAGAATAGGCACTGCTTTGGTCAGGGTTTTTTTTGTTTCATCATTAGGACTGAAAGTGCCAGAGAAGTTATATTGATTGATCTGTCATCATGGTCGTTCAAACGTCACTCGACACCAAAGGGTTGGTGTTTGTGCATAAGTTCCGGTCAGTCACATTTGCATTGACTGGCTCATCTGTCTAATTCACAGTGGGTTATTAAGCAAGAGCAAAAGCAAGGAAGGAAAAAACCATCTGCAAAGGACGCTCTCCTGCCACCAAGGCCTAAAGTCTGGACATAATCTATCTGTCATAAGTTTCACCTAATGTCTCCATGTGTCCTCGTCGTCTTACCTTTTCCATGTTTTCCTCCATCATTTCATGTTTTATCGCCTGCAGCATCACGGGCGGCAGAAAAGCCTGGCTTTTCGGTTTACCTGGTCACTGTGTTCCTTTTATACTGTTGACTGTCTCGAGAATTATATTGTGTTCCGCTTGATTTAATTTGGAAGGGGAATCATTATTGCCTTAAGGATACTTATGTGACTTTTTCTTTTTAAATATTAGATCTCCAAGCAAGACGCGGGTATCTACGAGGTCTTCCTGAGAGACGAGAGAGGAAAAGATAAGAGCGCCTTCAACCTTACAGAAGCAGGTGAAGCACTCTTTGTGGGTTTCATTAGCAGGGAATTAGGAGGAAAAAGTGAAGATCTGTTAAAGTTACATTAAAGGTTTTATTAAAAAATAAAAGTCACATGAATTATTGCTGTTATTTTCCCCAGGATACCAAGCTGTAATGAATGAGCTGTTCAGAGTTATTGGTAAGTAGTTTTTCACGCTGAAGAACAACTCATGAGGGAAACATACAAAATGAAAAGTGCATCAGTGTGTGCAATTTCCCTAACATGCTCTGTCTAATTGTATAACAGTTTTCTCATAGTTTCCACAGCGTGTTAAGGAAGAGACTGTTTTTGTTATTTTCCTTGCAGCCAATTCTTCCAGTGACATTCAAATTACGAGTTCTGAAAATGGCATCATCCTCTACTCCAATGTGACGTATTATGATGAGAACCTGCATGTCGGTTGGCTTCACAAGTATGTAAAACTGCCATCATGGATATATTTCACAGCATTAAGAAGAAACTTGGGCCCGCTGTATCAGCATCAAGGGACTGATCAACATACGTCAAACTTTAACAGTTGAACGTAATTTTCTGCTGCAGTTTATTCATGTGTTTATTAGTGTCCGCTCTCAACATTATGCTGTAAATACATACGCTTTACAAAGATTATCAAAAGACTTTCAGGTTTATGTTGAGAAAAGAAAAAGATCAGAACAAACCCTGCGTAGTTCAAAACATGTTGTTTATTATAACATGGAATTGGAGAAGAAAAAAACAAAACAAAACTATTGTAGTGCAGGGACTGAAGCGGACCCCTAAAACTACCACATTTCAGAGTTCTGGATTTGAAGTCTCGCTAAAAAGGCCGTCTGAAGCTATTTGATCTTTGTGCTCTGGATTTCTTGATCAGAGATGCCAAGATTGCAGCTTCAGAGAGAGTTAAGTCCGGCGTCACGGGGGAGCAGCTTTGGCTTAAGATCAATGAACCCACAGAGAAGGACAAGGGCAAATACACCATGGATATCTTTGATGGCAAAGACGGAGTAAAGAGAGTCTTGGATCTGAGTGGCAAGGGTAAGTCAAAGTTCTCAATCAATAAGAGACAATTACTCCTTACAATTAGAAAAAAAAAAGAAAAGAAAAAAAAACACCTTATTTGAGTTGGCTTTATTAGTCTTCTTCTAATTATATTATAAATGTTATTTTTCTGCTTTGCAGCATGGCAGGATGCATTTGAAGAATTCCAAAGGCTCAAGTAAGTAAATAAACTCATCCAACTCCATTGTTCATTCGTGTAATTCTGGGTTTTGTATTCAAGGATGTTTATGTGCAAAAATAGTAAAAGTTGTCTCAAGCCTACAATGTACTTTGTGAACCTTTGAGACAAACACAACACATTTCTTACTATTATGTAACTTAATTAATAACCCCATTACCATTTTTAGACACTTCTGACAATCTTTTGCCTCTTTCTTTCTTCCTTTAGAGCGGCAGCGATTGCAGAAAGAAGTAAGTTATTATTCTTCCTAATCTGACTGGAGTTTGTCTTTCATAAAGTAATGTAACATTTCTCAGTTTAATTGGAACTCTATGCAATCATGGAGATTTATTACTCACAGAGTGATGTATTTCAAACATGTATTCCTATTAATCTTGATGACTATGGTCTACAGGTACCAAAAACCTAAAATTCACTTTCTCTGAAAATTAGAGTACTGCATAAGACCAGTAAAAAAGCTTGTTTTTAATTTATGCATGTTGTTTCATAGTCATGTTGTGGCCTATGCAATCATGGAGATATCCGCTGAGTTGACAGGTGTCCAGCAAGCGTAAGCCAGTAAAGGTTATTGTTACAGACGTCTGTGCTTTACAGAGTTTTGCATCCACACCTATTAACAAAAGTTAAGTGGAAGGAAAAAAAAAATGTTTGAAAACATAGAAATATGTATTGCTTCGAGAAAATTGTGAAGTAAAATCCATTTTCAAGTTAGGGAAAGATTCACAAAATGTGGACTGCAGCTGGAGTCACTGTTGTATCACTTGTGTTATAAAACAGAGACGATGTCTGAATCATCTTGACTCTGTGAAGGAGAAAAAAAGATTTTTGTCTTCCAAAATCCCTGTTTTCAGATCATAGTATATTTTATTTTCAGTTGGAAATCAAGGTCCCAGAATCACTGGACTGACTGAAGAGTTATTCAGCTCTATTCGCAGATGGGGCTTTCTCTCGTGGTTTTTAATGTCCATTGTGTGACTGTGCTTGATTGTTCAGCAAACTCTTTTGACCTAAAACCTCATTGTGTGTTGTCAAGAGAAATATGAAAAAAAAAAACATTCCGAACCATACAGATGAGCTACATGCCAGTACTTATACCATACATTCCTACCCAGGAAGAAGTATTGGAAACTGTACAATGGAGTACATATACATATTTTACACTGGTTTAATATTTGTGCATTTAAAATCCTTTTGTATTTATTAATTATTTTAATATACTTATGGAGTCAAAGTGCAAAGCAGGAAAACAAAATGTGCTAAACAAGCAAATGCTACTCTTCTTGTCTTTTGATCCTGTTTTTCTTGCTTAGACCGCGCTCGTGTTGTTGGAGGCCTGCCAGATGTGGTTGCAATCCAGGAGGGCAAGGTAAGGAAATTCAATAGTGTTAACTGCCAACACACTATTGACCTCTGTACATCAGTGTATCATTCCCTTGAGTGCCTCCTTCCTTTGAAATATGATCGACGCTCCTGCCGAATGCATGTTTGTAAAACCTGCAAAAAATAAAAAATAAAAAAGTCTCCTCTCTCCCTCTCTCAGTCCCTGAACCTGACTGGCAACGTGTGGGGTGAGCCTGCGCCTGAGGTGTGCTGGGTGAAGAACGACAAGGAGCTGGTGTCGGATGACCACTACAAGCTGAAGTTTGAGCATGGCAAGTTCGCCAGCATCACGATCGCAGCCGTCACCACGGCCGACTCTGGCAAATACGCCCTCGTGGTGAAGAACAAGTACGGCAAGGAGGCCGGCGAGTTCACTGTCAGCGTGTACAACCCTGACGAGGAGAGCAGAGAGGATAAGAAAGACTAAATGTCAGAAAGAAAATTGAGATAATTTGCCGAGCTGTCTCTAAATAATGTTACCAAGGCACATGCAGGTGCAATAAAGCTGTTAAACGAATACGTTCATTTTCATGCCTCTTTTAGTTGTTTGGAATGTGTTCAGTCATGTTGGCCCTATCAGTAGTTGAATATTAATATTGCAAGTAGAAATATTCTTTTAATTCAATTAAGGTATTACACTTGGCTTACCTCTGAACTGTTGACTACCTGTCATAATGTATATGTAGCAATAAATAGCAGCAAGAATTAAACGTTGCCCAATGAAAGACTGGAGATATTTGACAGGGATCAGCCTGTCTAATGTTTCATCTCGGCTGTTCGGATGTCATAAACTCTCTGCAACCTACAAATGCAAATCACGTCAGCAATTTGTGATTGAGGTACAGAAGTAATGGCACTGTGCAACAACCATGCTTTGTCATTTAAAGTGATCTTACGTCGCCTGTAAAGCTCAGCTCAGATCAGATCTGACTGGAATTCTGTTCTGGAGGCTGTTACTCATTTGGCCCCGTGGGTTTCATCCCAACATTTCCAGTGAAAGAGGGAGGAATGCAGAACTGCAGGTACAATTAAGTGGAAGTACGTGATAAACTGTCTTCTAACACTTGGTTGGAGGGCAAGTCTATCTTAAACAAGCTAAACACGCTGTCTCTTGTCAGTTTTTCTCATAATGCCGCTGCAATGACTTTAGAGATCTTTCAAAATCTCAAGTTAACGTCCTCATTTTAGTGAAAATCTAAGCAATATATGCCATGCACTGGCATACAGATTAGGGGACCAGTGGGGAATTAGAAAAATGTCAAGGCTATTTTTCAGAATGGAAGATAAACAACGAAAATAATAAGACAAAGAAAATAAGCTAATTAGTTTATTTTTAAAAAAGATTTTTGTGGAACTAGCTTTTATTATTTAATAGCTGCATAGGATGATGGGCAGGGGGGAAATGGGAAGGTGTGCAGCAAATTGCCCAGGACCAATAAAAGATAAAAATAAAAAATTCACACTGACAGCTTGAAGAAAATTTGCAGAATTTCAGATGCACCGATCAGCCTTTTCCTGGACAGAACTGATTTCTGGATTTCTTGAGGTTTAACTTGCCCATACTGATTTTCTGATTTCCACATATGAAAAAAACACAAGAAAAATGTGCTATAAGTTATTTTATAGATTTAGTAGTTCTGAATCAATTACAAAAAAATCCCCAAACAAATGATTGGGTTATCCCCATAAAAGCATATGTTTTATTCAAAGCATTTGAAAAATAAATAAGTAAGTGCAGTTGATTTGTGTATTTATAGATAGATCATTGTTATAGCTCTTAGTTTTGACTTTACACAATGAATTAGAAAAGACAAGTTTTCAAATATTTGCATTTTCAGGAGAAAATTGGCCAATTCCGATCTCTGGTCAAGCCTTTGGTGAGTCTTTATGTGGAAGATAGAATGAAAAAGAACAACACCACCACCAGAATCAGGTATATAAAAAAAGATCCATCCCTAAAAAGCAATATCTCGCACAAAAGACACAAGCATGGCTCCATGTTGAGACAAGAGATTGAAATATGCTGCAAGTAATACAAACAAATAAACTTGGAAGAATAAACAATTACTTAACAGTAAAATAAAAAAATAAAAAAATATATATATAGGCTATAACATGCCCACATAATATGGCAAGTTAAAATAAACCAAATCAAACTAAAATGTATATAGTTTTAAATTGCTTTGTGTTTGATAACAAGTAAAAGTGAGAACAAAGTTCAATATAATTCTATAAACTTTCTGTTAAAATTCGCTGCTCTTGAAATGTATTTTTGACTACTGGAATAATTAGTCAGCTCAGCTGTGAGTTGTCGACCGTCCCACCAGCTGCGCCGACTCAGTGTCTCTTCACCTCAACACACACACACACACACACACACAATTACACACAAACCAGTCGGTCACGGTGGTCCAAACAGGGACACGTCAAGAGGCTTCAGAGGAGTTTCACGAAGAAAATTATGGGGATTCACTGAAGACATTACAACTTTCCTGAGAAGGCAGCAGTCAGGCTCAAGGAACCGAGAAGTAAGAACTTATTAGGTGAATGATTTGGACTAATGTCTTTTGAGATGCATGTTAACGTATATTTCTGATTCTACCATTGGCTAATGGTAGCTAGCATGTTAATCTGGCTAACCTGCCCTTTAGCTATATGGAAGCAGTTTGACTGCGAACCAAAATTAATGGGTTTGCCATTCATTTATAAAGCGAATGAATGTACCTACCGAGTGTTCATCGACACCATCTACCGAGTGAGTTGCTGTCATTTGCTAACGCCTGGCCGTTTGACATTAACGGTAACGTAAGCTCCAACCGGGCGATAACTATGGAGCTAGCAGAGTTTAGCAGAGCCCCGACTCCATTCATTTCCATCTGTCCAGTGTTCCACTGTTTTTCATTCACGTTTTCATGATGTTAATGTGTAAAACCGAGAAGCAATGTGGGTCAAAGAGGATGCTAATTTTTGTTTTCGTTTTCTCTTTGTATTTCCGCCTGTTTTATTCCAGCGTTCGTAATGTGTCGCGTTTTTTTTTTTTTGTCGAAGCTGTGATTTCTAATATTATGATTTCTATTATAATTTTCTGATGTCTGTTTATAAGTGCGAAGGTGGCAAAGTACACGATGTTAAGATCAGCTGACCCGTGTTAATTTGCATTTTTAAATAGATTACACGAGTTGTAGCGCGCTGACACCGCGGAACAAAACACCTGTCTGGGGGACACTGAAAACACAAGCACCTTGTAACTCAAACTGTTGTGCAGCAATTTTAATTCTAAAACACTTAAAATTTAATAATAACACCAGCATATATCAGATCCTGACCTATACTGCCATTTAAGCAGTGAAGCCAAAGTCACTTATTTTTGAGCCAGACATGTTTAGTTGTGTATTTAAGCAAATAAACTACCCATATGCTCAATTTTTTTTAATCTACAGGAAAAATATAATGCAATTATAGTAACCATAGTTCATTCAAGTAAGTGTGATGAGTCATTGATGCAATTCAAATTACTTTGATCCAAACCAGTAGCCGTTAATTGTTCCCACAGACCTTTTAATGTCGGCAGAAAAAGTGTGGGAATGAGTGAGTGAAGTTTTGTTTGTTTATTGCAAATGGAGAAAACCCAGCACTGCCCTTCCTTGACATTAGTGAATTTAACACATGCCTGTTGTTTTTGTATATAGTCACATATCCCCGATGAGCCCGGAAATTTGGAAACTGTCGTTCCTTCTAGATTGATCAAGACTTTATTACTTTAACAAACCTTTCAGGCTGGCACATCTGTAGTAAATGAATCATTAATTTTGGTTGACAAGCCTTTCAACCCGAGTGGTATAAATTTATGCTTTCTAAAGCTAATAACAGGGCAGTTTGTCCTCATGTTGTTGGCTGTGTCACTCTTTAAACTTCCTGACAGGGGTGTGGGCTGCAGGAGCAAAGTTAAATTTAAAGTTGCAAACAAATGCTGCATATGTCATTTCCTGAGGAAACCCTTGTTTTTAAATTGAACTAAATCCTACTCATCGGCGCCCTTTTTAGTGATCAACAAATTTTAATTTCTTTACTATTTAAAGTATTGGTGTCCTTAAAAAAGGAAAAAAAAAGCTTTACTTTCTGTTATAAAAGAGGTATGATTTGAAAATGTCAGAGTTAACATTTACACTCTGTTTTGTAAATGACTAATTCCCAGCAGCTAGGAATTTTTGGTGCACTGTGGAAAATAAGCAAGGAAATTATACTTGGAGGAATACTAGGGATTATTTATTAGCACTGCAGAATGTGGAAAAATTGAAGAGGGCTCTGCCTGTTTTAGGTCGTCTTGGTTTAATTATACCCACATAATGAGTTGGAAGAGGTAATTCCAGTTTTGTGTTTATGCTTGAAGTAGTGTAACATGAACCTAGTCAGTGACTTATTTGGCTTAGTCACTTTGTGATTATGTTACAAGTTATATTATAGATGACTCTGGATGTACTTATTATATAAGATTTTATTTTTATCATAATCATTTTAAATATTTTTATCAAATTAAAAGTTTCTATGTTCATTGCTGCTAACTTATGTAGCTTGGTTATTTGCTATTTTTCATGTGCTATAATATTATAGTGGTCTTTTATCATTAGAAGAGAAATACATTCAGCTTACAGGACTTTGACTTTCTATGCTGTTCTGTTCTGGATATAAGATCAGACTTGAACATGTTTTTAAAATGTTTCACAAATCAAAGGTATTTTTTAGCTAAACTCTTCTGTGTTCATTAATAGGCCTGTCAAAATTGTAAAACAAATTTGCTGGTCGATAAATGGTCCCAGAAGTTATTGAGTTAAACAATAATGTTGATGTCACCCACACAAAAGACTGACTCCAAAATGTACTTACTGAATGTTAATAAATCTTAGATCAGTATGGAATTATTCAGGCTAGATCGAATTATTTTACACTAAAATAGACTTTGAGTTCGATATTTAATAATTGTATGCAGTGCAAGTTATTTTAATAACAGAGAACATCCAAATGCTGACACTGTGAATCAGATGTTTACATTATCTACATATCTGCAGGAGAAAAAAAGAGTTTATGGATTATTATTTTGTTAGAGTAATCGTTTTGTAGATCACAAACTATTTTAACACAACTCTTATAGAGTTTTCAGTTTTGGTTCGATCGGTGTAAATGCTTTAGATACCAGTGTGCAGCTGATCCAGTTCAAATTCCTTCAAAAACAAAGAAAAACCTTTTCACTTACACTTTTTACTCAGTCTTCAAATGTTCTGTTCAGTGCTTACAAACTGTTCTTCTCTTGCTTTTGACTCACCATTTATTTATTGTCTACTGTATACCCATGAGGGTCCTTAAAATGCTAATTTAGCCATGACGAAGTAATGCTGACAACAAATGAAACATGCAGTGTGAGACACTTCCTCTGGATGAGAAAATTATTCCGTTTTAATATTGTGAGATCCTGGTATGTCCCTAGGCATTGTGTGCATCACACTTTTGAAAAAATATCCTTACCATTTATTAATTTGTACTTCATTACTGTTTTTTTCTTTCAAAATGAGTTTTAGCACAACAACAAGGAAATAAGTCTACAGCTCTATAAGCCCAAGTGCTTCTTTTTGGTTTGTTTACAAAAGACTGAGCAGATGAGACGGCGGGGTTGGGGCCCCTTTTGGAGCAGCCTCACGCATTATTTTCATCCTGGGCAGTCAGTTGGGACCCAGACTAGCCAGAGTGATCCTGGAGACCAGATCAGGGAGAGCTCCTTGACGAGAAAAACATGTTTTTGTCATTACTAGTTGGACTGCATTTCATCAGTTAGTCCCACAAACCTTTCATTAGACTGTTCAATGTAGACATTCAATCATCTCTAATGTTCTCCTGCTTTCAGTGTTTGCAGTTTGTTTTGTAATCGCCTGTTCATTTTGGTGAAGCATCTTATTGATAAGGCGCAGCAGAAAGCATGTTGAAGTCCAGCACACTGGATCAACTATAGGCTGACCTTAGCAACTTGGCGTCGTTCACCTCCACCTCTCTTTTGATAAGTCATGGACAAGAACGCACAGTGAAAATTGTAATGTACATGTGACAGAAAAATGGTTCAGACGACAGCGGCTTGGCATTCCCCCCTTTTCCCCCCCGAGCTTTTACTCTTATCAGAAGAAAACATTGCGTATTCGTGCAGAGAAAATAGCTTCACCTTATCAGCCGTACACTGCCACTGTAAAGATCCCATCCCATTGGCTTACATTGCCGTACCCTGGCAGCTGACTGGATGAGTACAAGTACACGCTCTGAAGAGAAAATCCCAGAAGAAGGATGGCGGTGTTTACGACGGTCTTGCACAATTGCCACAAGTTCCAGATAACGTATCTGTATTTACCTCAGGGGCAATCATTCAAAGGTGAGTAGGTGGGTCCTATTGAATATTGGATTCAGCATGGCAGCATTAAACTATCGCCGGGATCCAAAGGCAAAAGGTATTGGTCCCAGGAGAGTATCCTGAGGTCTGTCATGTACGGCCTCCGCTCCACTTATTTGAGATGAAGAGGCAGAGATCCTGGGCAAGCTGGGAGCTCCTGGGGAGCAACACAGAGGACAACACAGACAATAGTGAAGCTGATGAGTCGTCCTCTCTGAGGTCATCTTGGTCCCTGGTGAGTCTGAAAGGGTTTTGTAATTGGTCACAGCTTATGGTAAAAGACTGGAGACCCTAATGTTGTCTAATAACTCAGTTTTGTGAAAATGGGACTGGGATTTAAAAATTTGTGGCTCTTCTGGTCAACTGTGTTTTTTGCTTAGTTCATAGAACAAGGCAATGGCTTGAAACAGTTCAACCATGTTTGATGCGAGGCCTTCTCCTCATGTCTGCTCATGTTGAAGACTGATTCTTTTCATCTCATTCTCTGTATTAATATGGTGCAGTTTTTTTAAATGCATTCTTAGACTTTTTCTGAGTTTTTCTTAGACTTTACTTTGTCATTCAGAAGAGCCGACCTTTGGATTTGTAATTTTACAGCTTTCTTGTGACCGTTATCTTTCACTTTTAGTTTAACTGTAGTTTCTAAATGAGTTTTTTACCCTCCTTGCCAGCGAGACGATTTGTTTAGTGTCTCCCACACAATCTCTCCTCTTTTTTTGGTTTGACCTCGTTGTAATGTGCATCTTACCTAACCTGAAAATGGTTTGAACTGTAGTTGCACTGACAAAAAATATTTAGCAATTTATTGAACTGCTGATTGAAAAGAATGCATCAATTTGTTCGTACTTGTTTTTTGTTCTGTTTGGCTGACATAAAATTGTATAACACATTTACAGTTATTTGATAAATATCATTTTCAATTCAGTAAAAATCTGATAAAGTTGAAGAATATGTGTTTTGATACATGAATGGAAATATTAAAATTTTTATTCAAAGGTGCTGCTTCTAGCAGAAACCTGTTTTTTATTTTGCTGTCAGGATGTTTTTGATTTTAAAACAAGCCTTAGACAAATGACTATGTAATTTTATATAACTTTAAAGTTTCAATTTAACAGTTTAAAAAAATGGAAATCGATAGTGGTCAGTAAAAGCCTGTAACTATCAGTACATCTCTTATTCAATTGTGTTCACATGACGAGTGATTGGAAAGCAACTTTCATGGTTGCAGAAAACATGTTCCTAGCATTGACCTCTTCTCACTTGCATTTAATGAGATGAGTTTGTATGTTGGCTCAAGTTTTTCCAAGCTCTTTACATAGCAGCTTTATTGGAAAATATCAGCAAGTTCAACACCAAAGAGATTATCTATCTATATGTTTTTTATCTTTTTCAATATCAAAATGTATAGGTTGTAAAAGAAACTTGTTTGGAAAGAGAGCCAAGATCATAAAATTAACATTGGTCTATTTGTACACATTTGTTTTTCATTTAGTCTTATGGAAAAATTGCGTCCATCATTGAAACAGGTTGATGTTAAATGATTTTTTTCTTTATTTTGGTGACATTTAGGTGCATACATTAGCAGCTTGCTCTATTGAGGTTAATATGTCACCAAATGTTCATATTTATTTATTCTGCCCTTGAAAAATTGCCCCACTTGCTCCTACCTAAATCCTCTGTTAGTCCTCTCATGGTGAGATTGCGAACAAAGGTTACTGTGGTATTGGACAAAATCAGGTTATATAAACATGATTAAGTCAACTTGGGAATTTGTTTACTGGCTTCACCAAATTAGACCCTGACCCAGCAAACTGAAATCATGTTTATTTGTGAAGTTAATGGTTACACATACAGCCTCTGTTGCTGTGCATCAATAACTTTATCAAATTCAGTCTTGGCCTGTATGCCATTTTCTTTGCTTTAGTAATTTCAGCAAACTGCAAAGAATAACTTTCTGCTTAAACAAATATATCTGTAAGGATTAATGTTTTGAAAGTTGAGAAATACTAGTTCTCAACCACATTTACAAATTTAACAAGGCAGTAAAACATGAGTAAAGCACTTCGCTGGGAGTTGTGACTCTAAACAGAATGTCAGCTGCTTCCAGTTTTGCAGAGCAGTGGGACCTCTGTTTGGGGTTATCTCATTGTCTTGGTCCATCCATTTGCCGCTCGCTCTGTTGTTGCTCATGTTGGGCAGTGGCCAGAGATGGGAAAACAATGCTCTCTGTCAGTCTTTAGGTTCAGAGAAACAGCTGTAGCGAAGGCAAGCAGAGAGAGAACTAAAATCTGACGGGAAAAGGGGGGGAAAAAGGACAAGGTTACTTCATAAACAGTTGAACTGAACTGTATTGTTTTGTGTATTCAAAAGATCTTACTTTTAAATGTAAGTAAAAATAGTTTTTTTTTTTTTTTTTTTTTGTTTTGTGTATTCAAAAGATCTTACTTTTAAATGTAAGTAAAAATAGTTTTTTTTCTCTTCCCCCCCTTAAAGACGGACACCATGAACTACGTGGGGCAATTGGCTGGTCAAGTTCTCGTAACGGTCAAAGAACTGTATAAAGGCATCAATCAGGCCACGCTGTCGGGCTGTATTGATGTCGTTGTCGTCCGCCAGAGAGATGGGACCTACCAATGTTCCCCATTCCACGTGCGCTTCGGCAAGCTGGGTGTCCTGCGCTCTAAAGAGAAAGTAGTAAGTAACTTTTTGTCCTCAAGTTTTCTCCTTTATACTTTTATGTGGATTGATGGTTTTAAAGTTCTTGTGGAAAAAGCATTTCAAGATGTATTACATAATTGCCTTTATTTTATCTACAGCTGAATTCCATCTTGGTGCCGAGATTTTTCTTTTTAAACTTTTTCTCTTTTGAAACTGACATGTCTTAGCATATGGACATTTTTGATTAACTTTCAACATAGATGTATCAAAATCAAATTCTAGAACTAACTGTTACAGTTAAACAGCAATGTATAAAAGAAACTAAAAGCATATTTCTGGACTCATCCCCATGGTACAACAGCTGTTATCTGGTTGCTTCTACAAGCAAGCAGCTTTCAGACTACCAGTTAGAGCTTTTTGCTAGCAGTGTGCACAAAGTTAATTTGAGCTATCACTGAAAGATAAAATGATTGACTTATCTGTCCTTGATTGATTTTTCATCTTACCTGCGTCAGTCATGAGTTAATTGACAATGGATAAGCAATCTGCATAGCAGTTTAAAAAAAGTCAGCTGTTGTTTTTCCGTAGTTTAGTTTTGCTCAATATTATGTTTTTCTTCATGTGTGAAAATAGTACATGTTTCATTAAGGATATCCAGGCGGTTTGCGTGAGCTTATCAACATTACTGTGGATTACATAACATTGTACTTTGCTCGATGTGCTAAAACCCTTTTTCCAGTCGTAAAAAGAGCAATGAAAACATATTTTATTGTGATGCAAAGAATTTGATTGGAATAAAACTAACACAACCAAGTTATACATCTGATTGCATACAACTAGTGCTGCACTTGTTGTGCCCAAATCCAGTCCTGAAAGACCGCTGTCTAATA
This sequence comes from Poecilia formosa, assembly GCF_000485575.1. Lineage (NCBI taxonomy): Eukaryota > Metazoa > Chordata > Actinopteri > Cyprinodontiformes > Poeciliidae > Poecilia > Poecilia formosa. The sequence continues at coordinate 468,703 of NW_006799966.1, read as the reverse complement.
GTTTGTTCTGCAGATGTTTTTGTGTGTTACCACACCTTACTTGAATGGATGAGTTATTGCTAGGCCTCTGTGGCACATGACACCAGGGAAGTAAAACACCCATTGGAAACGTGTGTGTTGAAGCATGGCCACAACAGAATCTGAGGAAGGTGACCCTCTAGGAATTGTTTTGTGGACCACTTCCCTGCCTGCGAACAACTATATTTAGTACTAATGAGGTGAAATATATTTTTCGTGAACTCATTACGTAAAACGTGTCATAGAAATAATAAAAAAAAAAGATGTATATCATTATTTTGTCCATAAATCTGCCGTCCTTATCAACTGCTATGGTGCAACTCATTCATTAACAAAAGTAGATTACTGGGTGCAGCCTTAAAGATGCTCACTTGTCTTTTAATTTCTTTTTTCTGTAATATATGCTGCAGTTTTTAATCATCCACAAGAATGGCTCTGGCTTTCCATTAAACAAACACATAGAGATCACAACATGTGACTCCCCCAGTACAGATAGAACAAAGGTGGTTCTTTTTTCCCAAACATAGTTGATACTATTTCTGTTTTTTCTGAGGTAGCTCAATTAATATTGGCTTTGGAACAGTTAGGTTATTTTCAGTGCTTGCTTCTCACTAGGGTATAGACTATTTTTGTAGCACACTTTTCATTAGCCTAATTGCTGAGAAGGGGCAGAAGGATGTGTCCCGTTTGGTAGAGATGCTTCAGTATCAGGAGAGAGATTTACATCAGTGTATTGTAGCATGCCCATCTTTTTTTTTAATTTATTTTTTTATGTCTGGCACATTAAAATTGGGACTGGCATTTAAAGTTAAAATACAATTTAAAAACTAATTATGAGTTTTCTTTTTCCATTTATTTTTTATTTTTTTTGACGCCAACAAAGGGATAACCATTCAGGATCTCCAAAACTCCCTTATGTCGTGTGATGTGCAGATATCTAAAACAAGTTGTAAGGATGAATTAAAATGTCAGCTCTTCAAACCTTTTGACTGGTAGAGTACTTCCATGCAAAAAAATGATCTCTAAGAGAATGCTAATTACAAAGGCTCAAAATTTGTCGGTATTGATACTAACAAGAAGAGTACTTGTCCTGCAATAGGAGAGTTGTGCGTTCGATTTCAGTTTCTTCTGCTGTTGCATGTTTAACTGCAAGTTGTAAGAATGTGTGAGCTGTTGTTTGTATAACTTGGAAAGCGCAGCCTATCTTCAGTTTACTTGCCATTAGTACATTGTCTTTTGAATCTGAGCAGAGAAATGAACCAAATCTTAGAAAAAGCATACAGATAAAAACTAATTTGTCATGACCATGAAATTGTACTTCTCATGTTTTTTTTGTTTAGAAAATGGATACATCAATGTGGATGGAGTAAAAATTTACATTGGTTTACTCGAATGAATGACCGAAATATTTTTATATCCGTGCCCATACCTATAAAATATAATTTGAGTTGGAGCGCTTGCTTAGAGAGTCTCTGAAAAATCCGTTTTACTTGGTATACAAGAAAAAATTTGTTTTAACCCGAGTCTGTCTACCCACCTAGCTAGAATGCTGATGGGCCTGGAAAGGAATGAATGAGTTGTTTCTATGGCAACTGCTCTACAACTTGAATGCATGGGGGAGGGAAGAAAAGGTCCTCAGTGGCTCACAGAAGGGCTGTTGTGTAACGAACATTTATACCTGTTCCTAGGCACAGTTTTCAAATCAGTGAGGACTGCTGCTTTGTGTATTTATAGCCTTTTGGGAAGTTATTTCATGAAATATATTTGTCTTTTATATGCAGACATTTTTCAACATTAATTAGTCACTTTGGAGGGCAACCACAAAGTATTCCTTCCATTTGAAAATATTAATATTAATTGAACACAGTTTTACCATGGAAGCTAATATCTTTCTCTAATTTGTGCTTTGCACGATTAAAGTAAATTAATTTAGTGAAACTAGTGCAAGTTCATGTAATAAATACACTAATCAATAGCATCAGCAGGTACCCATTACCTGTGCTGAAAAGTAGCTCAAGGATGATATTGGCAATGAGCTGTTGGAGTGAATATAACCACTTGAAGTGAGTCTAACCTCTCACTGACTGTAAGTGGATAAGCAGAAGCCTCATTTATTCTGTCTCATTATTAATTAGAGCCTGAAATTCAAAGCCACACTCAGATTAGTTGCTATAGTTTCCTTCACCAGGTGAAATTTCATCTCTAACCGGTAGAGAATCCAGCATCTGCTGAAAAGTTTAGCACAACATGGAAAAATCCAAGCAGCAATCTATTAAAGGGAGGACAAAGAACATTCTGGTGGCTGTGGTTTTCAACCCAATATTGATGATCTGGTGTCATGTTGCAGAGCACTTGTGTGCCATAGCCAGCCTGGTCTGTAGTGTCTTCCAGATGTTACTACTTTTTTTTTAATTTTTTGTTATTGTGGTGTTAAATTACAGAATGGGCCCCATTCCACCGGGGTTTCCCCAGCAAACTCAAAAAGCCTCGTTTTATTGGCTGCTCCACAAAATAAAAGCCCTGGGGACTTGAATGCTTATTAGGATTTATAATCCCTGAGGTGAAACATGAGCTTTCCTAAATAGCTTATGTATTTTTTACTTTTAAGTGCCATCTTTCTGATTTTTAGATTGCATAGCTGATTAAACCATTGCTTTCTTGGCAGACAAAATGTAGACTGTGGTTGGCTCAGCTTAGCTATACATGAATTTGTCCCTATGCGAGAAGTTGAGAAAGAATACCTTTGGAAAAATACAGCAGAGAAAAAAGACATTTTTACAACTTGTACTGTTGGCATCTAACTGCTTTTTTTTATCGTCTCCCATTTTACACCCCTTCTTTTTGTTGCTTTCAGGCATAAATGCATTTCTGAAGCACTGTAATGTCTCCGATTGCATACATATTGAACTGCTCCTTGTGTAAAATAGCACTCCAAACTATTAATATTCATATTCAAACAAGAACAAAAATCATATTTAAAAAGTTATATGTATATCTATATAAATACATATAGCTTTTGGACCAATCAGACCTTCAGGTAGAAAGCTTGAAAGAGCAAAATGGAGCAACTTACCTACACAATGTTAAAACTTCCTGTTAACATCTGTCACTCAATGACTTGCCCCCTGAATGAACCACAGACAAGTCTTGACATGCAGTGGAGAAAATATCTTGCCTTTAAGTATCTTTTTGCACTCGGTCTGGTGTGTTCACTGAGCTCAACAAAGATCAGTCTTTTGAGTTTTATACTAAAGTGGAAATTCTTTCAAATGGCCTCAAACTGGCCATCTTAAACCACTGTTTGCCAAAATCTTCTTATAAAACCCACTGCCAATGTAACTGATTACTTTCTTAGTTTTCATGTTGTTGTTTGATGTTGTTACAAATATCAGCCTGAATTTTCTTTAATGTTTTCAGATTGATATTGAAGTGAATGGTGATCCTGTGGACCTGCATATGAAACTTGGTGACAACGGAGAGGCATTTTTTGTCCAGGAAGCCGAAGAAGAAAATGTAAGCGTAACAAATACACACATCATTAATTTGGAAATAAAATTAAACTGTTTATGACTGAAAGAAAAAAAAAGTTAGTTCAAGTTTCAAATAATGCATTTGAGAAAGCAGTTAAGCAGTTTATTATGCCCTTTTCAACAAACCACTTTCTGATGTGTTTGTAAAGAAAACGGCAAGGTCTGTATTGAGAAATCCACCCACTTTGTTCAGTTGACACATTTGACAGTTGCAAATGTTTCTCCTATCATGACAGCTCCTTGTGTTGCATTGGTCTCTACTGTTCTACTGTTGCATAAGCTTTCAGCCGCATATTGACAAATTTCCACTTCAGCAGATTATTCCTGCCCACTTGGCCACATCCCCAATACCCACAGAGAGTCACCTGTTCTGGATGTCGGCGGTCGAAAACCGGGCACCTAAAGATCCAAATGATGATGATCCTCTTGACCAAGAAGACCCACCTGAGCCCCCTGCTCCCAGTGCCACTGCCACAAAAAAGAAAAAAAGACGAAGAAAGAAGCACAAAGGAGACCCTCGCAGAGAAGAGCTGACCCCACCGGTGTCTTCTGGTAATTCTGTCGCTGCTACAACTGCTGCTGTGTCGGGCACTGGACAAAACGAAGAGATTTTTGAGATGGATCTCAGCTCTGATGAAGAATCCGCACCACATGTATCGAGGTAGTTTTGGGTTCAAGGACTGCTGGGAAAGGTTTTTAACAACATATATATTTATATATATTTTGCATTCTGGATGTAGGTCACCTTCAACTTCAACAATCCGTGACATAGACCCCAAACTGCCTACAGTCAGACATAACCTGGAAGGTTACCCGCTGTCCGACAGCGAATGGCCATCAGGTGATGGGTACGTGTAAAGCTAAGCTTTGCATCTCGAGTTGATCATAGATGCATAAAACGTTTTGCTCATTGTTTGTGTTTCACTTCCTGCCTTTTCAGCCATAGCTTGTCCCAGGCCTTTTCCCCAAAGAGCGACTCTGAACTGGTGATGAAGTCTTCAGAGAGTTTGTTGAGGGCTGAGTCCCATATGCAGTGGACCTGGGGGGAGTTTCCAGAAACAACTAGGGTAAGCACTTCTTTCCTGTAAAAGTCACAGCAGGTGCCAATTTGCCATGTTTTCTGAAGTGACATCTGCCGTTTTTAATATTTAGGTCACACGCAAAGAAAAACCTGAACCAATAAAGACGGTGACCATCACCCCATCAGAAAGCACCCACTTCCGCGTCATCCTCAGCTCAGAGGCTATGGCGAATGAAACGGAGACTGAAAAGGAAGATGGAGGCCCCTCAGTGTGTACCATAGTCAAGCCTGAGCCACGTACCCCTGTCACCACTGTAACACCCGGCAGCCTAACGAGCATCAGCACCGTGACGTCAGAGAGTCCTTTAACCCCAACAGAAACTCCTGATGTCCTTCCATCCAATGTGACCACCTCCACCCCTTCAAACAGCCAACATACCGATTCACCCTCCAAGAAGAAAGGTACGCCGGGTGTCACACATTCTGGTTTGCAGTGAATAAAAAAAATAAATAAGCAGAGCCTCACAAAGCCCTTGAACTTTGACATATTGTCACATTACAACTACAAACTTCTGTGTATTTTAACAGAATTGGTTATATTCGACCAAAACAAAAGCAGTGCATAACTATGCAGTAGAAGATGAATGATTCCTGCTGGTAAATACAATTTAAAAAATGGCTCCTAATTGGTAGGCAGTCCCTGTCTTTTCAACCTCATTGTAAATGTTACTGTTCTGTAGATTGCACGTTGTTCATCTTTGCTACTGGCTCACTTATGTCGCCAACCCATAGAGATCCATAGGCAGAAATCAAATACTATTCAAAACTCAATTGCAACAGGTTCTGCAAAGCATTGCCTCAGAGTAGCTGAATAGAACGGCACAGATATTCACTACTTTTGTTGTTTTAATCACACAAAATCTAAAAAAAAAATAAATAAATAAATTGTTTATGGTTGTAATTTTGTATAAGGTCATTCTAAAGTAGCAAGTGATTTTATGCGTTGTATGCAGGAGTCCCAAAGAGGAGTCAGCATCAGGGTCCAGAGGACATCTACCTAGATGACCTAAATGTCCTTGAACCCGATGTGGCTGCAAGATATTTTCCCAAGAGGTTTGTTCACGCAAGAAACACTTGATACGCTCACTTCTTATTTATTAAACATGCGCTATATTTTAACACTGGAAATAATATACATTTCAACCTACGACTTTGAACATCCTTAACTTTTTGTCTGCCTTTCTGGTCCATTCGTTCTTTCTTCCGTCAGTGAGTCTGAGGCAACAGCAAAGCACTGGATCGACTCAGAGATGCGTTCTGGTTCCCAGTCTCCACAGTCCGTGGGTAGTGCAGCTGCTGACAGCGGGACAGAATGTCTTTCTGACTCGGCCAGTGACCTCCCTGATGTCACTCTTTCTCTGTGCGGAGGTCTCACAGAAAATGCTGAAATATCCAAAGGTCAGCAATAAAGTTTGCCTGCTGTTTTCAGATAATAAGACATTATATCAGCTCTTTTATACGCAAACAGATTTGTTTATTATCGGTTTAGATACATGTTTGTTAAAGCCTTTCAGGTACAGAAACTAAAATGTGCTAGATACTGGTTACATGTTGCACTTTACCTGTAATTAATTTTGAATTCCATCTGTGTTTGCAGAAAAATTTATGGAACATATCATCACATATCATGAGTTTGCTGAAAATCCAGCAATCATAGACAACCCTAACTTAGTTGTAAAGATAGGAAATAGGTTTGTAAGCTTTTTGTTTTATTCTATCTAATTCGAAAGCTTTGTTTTGTAGGACTTCATGTGTCTGATTTAGTTTTTGTTTGTTTGATTTTAGGTATTATAACTGGACACTAGCTGCACCCTTGATTCTAAGTCTACAGGCATTTCAGAAGAATTTACCAAAGGTATTTTTTTTTTTTTGTGCTAAATTTATTTTGTATCTTAATTATTTACTAAATTCAAATAATTAACTCAGTAGTAAAAATATTTTTTGTTTTTGTTTATAGGCTACAGAGGAGGCTTGGATGAAGGAGAAAATGCCAAAGAAATCAGGTCGCTGGTGGTTCTGGCGAAAAAGAGCAGACAGTTCAGTCAAACAGGTAGATATATGCTCTCATAAGTAATACAAGAAAACACTTTGCCCACATTTTATTAACAATATTTTTTTCCCAAATCTAGATTCTAAGCTACATTAATTGCTCCTAATACCTTCTCTTTTCTTTTTTTTTTTTTTCTTTAGTCTGAAACAAAGCTTGAAACCAAGGAGGAGTGTCAGCTAGAGGAAGGAGAACCCTCTATTTCTCACGAGAAATTGGCTTTGCCGTATGTACTATGCATTCATGTTTAAAAATGTGGAAATATTGAACATCAAACTAAATCTGGTCTTGGCAAGGAATTGGAATAAAGACGTTTGTGAATTCAGGTGCATCTCATTAAATTAGAATTATAAAAAGTCATTTCAGGTATTCAATTCAAAAACTGATGTATCAGATTCTTTATACGCAGTTTTATACTAGAGCTACCATTAAAGGAGTCTGTCTTTGGGATAGCTTATGGATTTCGTCTTTGAATAATTGATCTAGTTATCTTTATTTATTCATTTTGGGTTTAGCGTTAAGTTAGCACATTAACACATGGAGGTAGCTTATCAGTCAAATCTGGGCCAAAAATGTAATCGATAGAACACCTGTCTAAATTCAGAGCGCGTTCAACAGCTTGGGGGGAAACAGCGCAAAGGAAGTTTTTTTTTTTTTTTTCTTTCTTTCTGGCTCATTATGATCCCTGCCAACAGATCTCTGCTTCTTCTCCTGTGTCACTCTGCTACCGCAGTGCATAACAAAACTTAGAGTATCCAGACCTCTTTTATAACCAGACTTGCTTTTGAGTGACTCGACACACTAATGTACAGATGCACATACATATTGAAGGGACTCGCTGCACACACATGCACTTCGGAGGAATACTGTTGTAACGTGTGTTAAGAATTTTATGGATTCCCAAAAAGGCAAATTTAAATATCAACATTGAGAATTAATGTAGTTTGCAACACTGTAAGATGAAATACAGAGGGGATACATTTTTTTGCACATTTAACTTTACATTAACATTCTTGAATACAATACTGAACGTCAAGGTTCTTTATCATTGACCTTTTTATGGTTTCCCCTCTTGACAGTCTGCTGGACGACTCAAATTAGTTGTCTTCCTCAACAGGTTGCATCTGTTTTCTATTGGTATTCTGATTTTATAGAAACAAAATTTAGGATCATCAGCAATAATCCAAAATCAAAATTCTCATCTTTTAATAATTCACTTTTTGTATTGACTTACGGAAATAAGTTAATCCATCTATGATATTTTGCTTTGAGATGGACCTGCAGCCTGTAACTATAAAGTGACTTCATTTAATGTCTATAAGTTTTATCACTGTATTTTTTCTCTAGTATTTTATGGGGTAAATAATTAACATAACTGTCCTGTAGGTCGAAAGCAGGAGACACCTCGAGTGATGAGGAATCCAAGGAGGTCAGTGCTGCGTCCTGCCAAGAGAGGCTGCAGCCAGCAGAAGGACATCATTCCACCCCCCACACTTACAGGAAGTCACTACGTCTTTCCTCAGATCAGATAGTAAGTGCTTTGTTGCTTTCTAAAATAGAATAGTTGTTCTTTTCTCATTATAGTTTTTTTTTTGTTGTTTTTTTTTTTTTTCATTTTAGCAAATGTAGTGCTTTGATGGCGCAAATATCTGACCTTTGCACTGTCTAAGCATCTATTCTGTGTTTTAGAGCTCTCCCTGCAGGCTATATTTTTTTTATTTTTTTTTTTTTTTGTTGCGCTTGCTGCCAGTAGGGGGCTCTAAAGACCTTTGCAGATTTTTGCATTATGACAAAACAATTTGTTCAGCAGACCATTGCCTATGTTTGGGTTTTCTTCTTGTGAATGAAATAGATTCTTCCTCCAGATGGCCTGACATTTTTCATTCTATTTTTTTATTTTTTTTTTCCCCCTAGGCTAGTTTGAAACTAAAGGAGGGACCAAATGACGTGACATTTAGCATTACCACTCAGTACCAAGGCACATGCCGTTGTGAGGGGACCATCTACCTGTGGAACTGGGATGACAAAGTCATCATCTCTGACATTGATGGTACCATCACCAAGTAGGTGTCTCAAAAGAAAATTTAGAGGCTCAGTAGGAAATAAAAGTCCAAAACTTTGAAAAAGAGTCTGTCTTGCATTTTTTTTTTCTTTTCATTTAGTGCAGCGCATCTGGGAAGTTGGGGGGATTATTTTTGGAACACTTTATTGGGTTTCTTTTTTATAAATGCATGCAAATGTACTGGCTTACCACACTGCATATTTTTAGAAACTGCTATTCATCCTTTTGTCATGCTGGAGCCTCTTTGACTTTTGCTGCAAAATGGTGATCTATTTTAAAATCAGTGAAGGCCCAGATTGTCAGTCTTGGATCTTGCTCCGTAAACATTCATTATGCAGAAGTGGAAACGTTCTTTTTTTTTTTTTCTTTAGCAAGGCACCATCTGTAGCTCTGCTCGCGTTATTGTCACTCATATAACTTTCAGTTGTTGGTATTTATGGCTTTCAGCTTAGATGATCAGATTAGACTGCAGGGCAGACAATAACGCTATATATAAATATTTGCAACTTGTGTGGAAGGTTTGCTGCAGTGTTCACATTTATTGTCACTTGTTCATTTCGTTGATATTTTACTACAAGTCTGATGGGGAAAAAAATCTCCACATGAGCAGAATAAAATTTATTGTGCTGCGAGTCCCATTTCAATCAACCAATCAAGTTTATCTGTGTAGCACATTTCAGCAGCAAGGCGGTTCACGGTGCTTTAAATAATAAAAGCGCTAAATTTGAAAGAAAATGCCATACAGCCAACAACTGAACAAACATTACATTTTGATGAGTACCATCAGCAAAATTCTACACCTCAAATATGTTGGTCAAGACTGCAATAGTATTGTAGATTACATTATAAATCTCTGCAGATAATACATGTTTTTAATTTTTAAAATTTTTTAAAGAACTTCTTATTTAAAACTATCCAGAATGTTGTGCTTTTTTTCTGTTTTAGAAAATTATCTCACCGGTAGTTCCTCTTTTGAACCAAAACTGATGTCTGCAGCTTATTTCATGCCTGTTCTCTGACGTTTGACATCAAACAAGTCCAGATCGACTGGAGCTTATTATCTCAGCAAACCCCAAGGCCAGCATGTGACGTGGTGCTCTTTCAAGAACAGGTTGAAAAGTACAGGATCTATAATGAGCCCATTTACATCTCGTTCTGTCAGTGCACACAGCCATAAGCTGAGGGTGACTCTGTGTCTTCCCCATGGGGCCAGTAATTCTCATTAGCAAAGGAAATCCCATAAAGTTTTATATTCACCATGAAATGTTAATGTAGTGGGGTGTGGCTTATTTAACCTTCTCTGAACAGTCTGTACTAAGAATCCTATATATTTTTCTTTTTGCATATTTAAGCTGTGACTTTACATCTCTTCCTTTTTTGCCTTTTGAGCGGCCTGCCTCCCACTTGGAGGCTCTTCAACATAATGTCAATAATGTGCGTTTGTTTTTTAGATCAGATGTGTTTGGACAGATTCTCCCACAGTTGGGGAAAGACTGGACCCACCAGGGCATTGCCAAGCTGTACCACTCCGTGGCCGAGTAAGTGCACAACAACCGGGATTAATTACAGGGACAGAATGAATGTTTGGTCAGCGGTTAGGAGTGCCCGTCTTTGATTCCCAGTTGGCTTTCTGTGGAGCTGATATTTCCTCTCAGTGTTTGCGTGGGACGCTGTGAAGTGGATGACTCAGTGTGCTCAACTATAATCATGACTTAATTCTCGCTAAAAGAAACATTAACTGGATTTCTAAGAAGTAATTAAATTTGTAGTCCTAAACTTGCTGCTTTAAGTAAAGATTAGAAAAATTACCGCCACACAGGAGAAGCCTCGGTGACTAGGACAGTTACTGTAAAATCTGCACTTGAGTAACAATAAAATTCTTGGATCTTTTCTCCTGAAGTTATGGGTTATGATGATGATGATGGTGGTGGTGGTTGTTGTTTGTGCAGGCTTGGAGTCATTTTCTCTCATTCGCAGGAATGGCTACAAATTCTTGTACTGCTCAGCTCGGGCTATCGGCATGGCCGACATGACGAGGGGCTACCTGCAGTGGGTCAACGATGGAGGCATCATCCTGCCGCGAGGACCGCTCATGCTGTCTCCCAGCAGCCTCTTCTCTGCATTCCACAGGTACAATAAAGTGTGATGATGGCCAACACTTTCCTCCAGAAAGTTCTCGCGCACATTCAATTCTCATAATACCAAACCTTTGTTTTCTCTCTTGAAGCCTGGATTATTTCTTTGGTAAATAGAGACATATTTATAATTATTTAATACTTGAGCTTATGTATGTTAAGAATCTTAGCTGATATTTTGTAGTGAGGGTATAAATGACAATTTAATTCTATTTGCTAATAGATTCAGACAGAAAAATTCATATTTTCTGATCAAAATGTATTCAGGGTTTAAACTAATCATTTATCATTGGATAGCTTGCAGCATTTGTGCTTTTTACTCATGACATCTTGTTGACTGGTGAACCAGTCTAACCCTTCACCTTCTGTCAGAGTTGCTAGTTTTGTGTGGACTTTGCTGTCAGTGGTTTGTTGGCTTTGGTACATAATTTTGTCCTCGCATATCTTCTGTTTTTAATATACAACAATCTGTACTGGTGTATCATCAGATATGATCTGAAAAAGTAATGCTGCAAAAGGATGTAGTAGATCCGTGTTTATATTTTAATTAAACACTGCTTGGGTGTACTTTGAATTGTGCGTCAGAGCCGTGGGAATGTTTTACATCCTTGAAGACTATACTTTGTAGTTGCTATGGCAATGTACTTTTTAGTCTTGTATCGATGGACGTCAGTAATTTTCAAATGTTGCCTTTTCAAAATGAGTGTCTTATTTTATTTGCTTCAAATACAGACCTTTTTTTTTTTTATCAAAAGTATTTTATTAGGGAGTCTTGGCATCTTTGGGTTGTGTTTTATTTGTCTATTGAAATTATAAATTTAATAGAATGGATTATTAAAAAGTATGTTTGACATAAAACAACCATATGACTTTAATATAAACAGAGGACTCATGAAACTTCTTTTCTTTTTTTTTTTTTGTTTGTTTTTCAGGGAGGTCATCGAGAAAAAACCAGAGATCTTCAAGATCGAATGCCTTACAGACATCAAGAACCTGTTTCAGAATAACAAGCAGCCTTTCTACGCTGCCTTTGGGAATCGAGCTAATGTGAGTTAATGCGTGTTAGAAAATCTCAGACTGCCAGATATTGAAGTGCTTGTTTTTTTACATGAACTGCTTTTTTTTTTTTTTTTATATATTACTACAAGCCGTTGCACTCAAGGGTGTATTGCAATGTCAACATGACTCTTTGGCTATCAGTTAACAGACACAAACAAGTGAAATCAGTACAGGGCTGAACCAGAGTTGAGGTCACTTGGTAAGTTTGAGTTTATGTGAAAGGGAGGGAAGCTTGGCCAGAGTATCATCCTTTTCTGTCTTCAGCTGTATAAACACAAACACCCCATGAAGCAACCATAGAAACTTTGTTGCTCAGCAAAGGGGAAAAAACCCCAAAACAAATTAAATAAACAAACACAAAAGCTGATCTATTCTAAACAGCTGAAATATTTCCATCGAATGCTCTTAGAGGAACAAAAACAGGAAATATGTGATTAATGTCAGTGACATATCAGTGTGCATGATTGAGGTTTATCAACGTTTCTCTTGAGTGGCTTTCCAAAGCTTTTATAGATGTTCTTTATTGGGGTTATAATTTTTTTTTTTTTTTTTAAAGGCGGTGAAGAGACCCTGATGTGTATTTCCGTCTACAGAACCTGCACACCCAAGACATTTAACACTTCATTTGGATTCGTTTCAGTTCTAATTTTCAGCATGTGCAGTAAGCCTCTTATCATCGTCCCCATTCAGGATGTTTTTGCCTATAAGGAGGTTGGAGTCCCGCTGTGTCGGATCTTCACAGTTAACCCCAAAGGAGAGCTGATCCAGGAGCAGACCAAGGGCAACAAGTCATCGTGAGTAAATAAAAATAAAATAAAGAAAAATAATGATCTAATTGAAACTGCAAGTCACGGTCTCTCAGGGACTTTTCTTCACTTCCTCACACTCAAAATCAAAGCTCTATACTTGCTTTGTTTTGTCCTTAAGTAGCTCATGGTTGTAACTGTCTCAGTTATTCTCCAACTGCCTAATGATGCTTCTGTTAACACTTATTTTGTTGACATTTAGGCTACTCTTACTCTTTGTCTTAGACATAAAAAACCTACTGTGAACTGTGAGCAATTGTGCTGCTTCTGGTCCTATTTAAAGTAACAAAAGTTCAGTTTTCCAGTTGCTCTCAGGTTAACCAAACAGAACCACCTGGATTCAAATCGAGTTGATTTAAGAGCGACCTGTGCTCTGACCATCCATTGAGGGCAGAGCGCAGGGTGGGGGGGGAGCAGCAGAAAATCTGAAACAGTCATACTGCGTTGATGCTGTACACAAATCCAAATGCACTTCAAAAGCTGAGATTTAGTTCAGGCCATTACTCTGTTTGGGTTCCGAGATTAGAAACTGAGTTTATGGCAGGATCAGATCAAACCAGAAAGACGGATACACAGTATTGAGTTTTTAACAGGACTTGCATAATATATAACCATGACCTCCTAAAGTAAAAGGTAGAGTAGTTGGATTAAAGTGTGAATTAATATTATCAGACTAAACATACAGTCGAAGACATGACTTAGCAGTTTTTCATTTTTTTAACAGTTCTAAAACATAAAAAATGGTAAAGTTTTTGTTTTTAGTATGACCCGTCAGCTACTGCCAGCAGAATCATACAAATGTATCATTTACAGACATATATTCTTTTGGAAAAATTGAGCTCAGCAAATGATTCAGCCCTCAACAACAATTATAGTTACTCATATAAAGGCTTTAAAATGAATGAAACAACCATTCTGACTCTAGTTTGACTTTGCTACAAGCTCAATAACATCTTGTCTGTATGAGATGGAAATTACAGGCTTTGCAGCAGTTTCATCAGGGACTTTATGCCAGTAACACCATATTGGAATCAAATATAAACTCTCTTACAATAAAATAGAACTTTTCAAAACCTTCCTACATACTAGGAATCAGTCATTACCTAAATGCATGTTTGGAGTCTTTTACTGTTGGATAAATGTTGTACATCACTGCTTGTAAGCTGCTTTTCTATAAATATGAAACGGACTAAAATTCTCTAACACGCTTCTTTTCGTCCACAGCTACGGCAGACTTAGTGAGCTGGTGGAGCACGTTTTCCCTCTGCTGAGTAAAGAGCAGAACGAAGCCTTCGTGATGCCCGAATTTAGCTCCTTCTGTTATTGGAGACAGCCGCTACCAGAAATCAACCTCGACGAACCGCTCTAACCGCTGCACAGACTCTCACCCAGCCATTCATCTGTGCGGGACGAGGCGTAAACAAACGTGGAGTGGATCCAATAGCACTTAGGCACACACAGCTCTACGACTACCAGAGAAAACAGGGTTAAGACGAAACTTAAAACATAACTTGAAAACTGTATTTATTTTTCACGAGTGGAGATTAACATCAGCTGAAACTTCAACCACTGGAAAACGGACTAATCGCTTACTGGTGCCAGGTCGCTCTGCTCGACGACCGGCCTGTAGTTGAGTGGTGCAGGGATAGCAATCTAAAATAAATATTTTTCCAAACAGAATACTTTTAGTAACTCAGAAGGCACTCAGTTTCCTAATTTAATTTCATTTTACACATTTCTTAATTATACAGTGTGAGAGGAGTTTGGTGAGACCTGACGAGAAAAGTGAACACGGATTGTAACGGCTGGCTGATGTCAGATTTCCCCCAACCGTGATGCTCAAACTCATTGGTTTGCAGGAGCCTACTGTAGCAACGCTGCTTGAAGTTCAGTTTTTCTGACACTCTTTACTCACGTCGCACATTTCTATTGGCTTCTTCTAAAGGTCATGAACTACGTGCGCAGTGAGTTATGTTCAATATTGTTTGTAATCGAGGTAAAAACTCCGTGTATGCCAAGAATGTATGGATCCGCACTTGGTTGCGGCAAAATGAAGCAGCTTCATGGTTTATTGTCCAGCGGTTGTTGTAAAATGTTTGTTCTGTTGTACAAGCTTTGCAGACCTTATGTGTTCTGTTAACAACAGTAATTATTTAAAATTAATATATTAAGTTATTGATTTCTGTTGTAATTCCATTGCTTGTCAGGAGAAAAAAAAAAAAGGTAATTTATCTCCAGTGTAATGAGAAAATACTTAAAATGGTATTTTGTGTGGTTGGCCACAAATTCTTGCGCGCTTAACCAGAGCTGCTCAGCTTCGTGTCCGATCTCTCTTCAGTCATGTCTCCCACAGCAAGCTGTTTATTTTATTTAATGGTGGAGCTCTCGACATGCAAGGCACATAAAGATTCCTAGCAAACCTCAAAGTCCACAGCTTTAGTATTAATACATGTAAATATAAGCGATGACGCTCAAGTTGCGACAGCGAAGATGGGGCAGATCCGAAAGCAGCTTAAAAATTAGGGATTTCCGTTTGAAAGCTTCTTCTATGAAAGATTATAGGATGTTGGTGTGTGTGTGTGTGTGTGTGCATGCATGCGTGTATGTGTGCTTACCTAAATCACTGAGTGCTGCTGGTGGGGTGGCAGTAAGTATCCTGCACTCCTTCTTTATTCTCCCTCAGTGGCTTTTTCCGAGACTTGTCCAATGCACTTTGTCTAAGCTGCAGACTTAAACACTTGCATCTAACCAACATGCTTTTCATAGGAGGTAACCTAAAGTATGCCATTATTACAAAGTGAAGAGTTCTACTTTTTGTCTTTAACATCTATCAGTTTTATCTCAAATATAATGATTTGAAGAAGTGTTTTAACAGTGGAGGGTTTTCTTGTTTTGCAAGTCAAAACTGAGAATGAAATCTTAAAACAAACATAAGGCTGTCATTCCGACCGCCCCCTCCCCCGTAGCTTCATTATGCGTGTGTAATTGTGCATGTTTATTAGTATGACAGATAATATGAGAACTGATGGAGTTTCTTTGATGAGCAGAGGAAAGAGATATTAGTTCTAGTTTGGACATAAACAGGAAATACTTGACTTGGCTCTTCCTTGGCTTTATGTGTGATTTAAAAGAACATGATTTAATGACAGGATCATATCTTTCTCCCGAGTACAACATAGGATGTGCTTTAGAGAACTGAACAAAAGGAACCAGATTACGTGGATGGAAAGAAAAAAAAGAAAAAAGAAGCACAACGTAAAAGCTATAGCTACATCTAGTTTCTCTTAGTTCGAGTAGTGTTGCTCTGATGTTTTGTGATATATGATGTGTGTTTTTTTGATTCCTTAGCGTCTTCTCTACAAAGTTTGAAGTTAGATACGTTTATCTTAGAATTAACAAAAGGAATTTCATTCTTTCTATGAAAGTAAAGCATCTTGTGTGAAAGAATCACACTTCATCCTCTATGATTCCAGGATATATAGTATAAAATGCTCTCACTCACTGCTGTGAAAAAGGATCCGGTGTATATGCTGATCATCACGTTTTTCTGTCTCGATGCCTTTTTTTTTTGTTCATGTCATTTCTTACAAACGTACATCATAATTTGTTTTGTTTGGATGTAACGCTTGCTCTTTGATTGTTTCTGACAAATATAAACACCTTATATGTATGCTGTGTTTGATTTGTATAGAGATGTGGTTTAAAGTATGTTTGAAGAAACAAATCTCTGGTAAGAAGAAGAAAAATACAGGCCTGACGAAATTAGCAATATGTGGCTTGTTGGTCTTATTTGTATTAAATATCTAACTAAATCCATTTGTCTCTGAATCGCTTCTCATTTTAAGTCAAAAGTTAAAACCAAAGGCTGCTGGAGTAGCTTTCACTTTTAGAACCAATACTTGATGCCATTTCTAAAATGCATAAAATATATATATATATATATAAGCTCAACTCCCTTAGGTTGTTAAATATTTCACAAATCTTACTGAACATCAAAGATTTATAGAAACGGTAAGCAGAGCAGTTTTGAATTCAAATCAGAATTAGACTTTTAGGGCTTAACAGAAACTGAACTGATGTCTAGAAAGTTCTTGTCTTGGGAACATTTTCCAAATCTCAGGAGTGACGGGGGGGAGTTGGGGAGAGACTTTCATGCACACCCACTTTACGCAATATTGCCAGGGAGGATTTTTGCCTTCTAACCTCGTCTCTCAGAACAACTTCTGAAGGTGGCCAAGTTTGACATTTTAAAAGAATCTGTTGCAACTTCTCCGTCTTAATGTTATTTACAATACATTTGTTTATCTGCAGTTTCTTGGCATCTACAGTAGGGGGAAAAACGGAAGCTCTTATTGTGTTGGAATACCCACCAAAAGTATTCACTCCTAAACTTTTCTCATTGTCACACTTTATGCTCAGGATCTCTTTAAGAACACAAGTGGAGAATAATTGTAGAGTGGAGATAACAAAACATGGGTTTTTGATTGTTGAAAAAATGAGACAATTTTGTTGCAACACGGTGAAGCTCCATCTTCCCATCAGCTCAGACCAACATCTATGTCCCTGCACAAGAAAAGCAGCCCCACAGGATGTTGTTGCCAGCGCCATGTTTGAAAATGATGTCCTGGATGACTTTGGCACACATGGAGCAAAAATGTAGTTTTGGTTTTATGTGAACAGAGCACACGTTTGCTGCTGCTGTTTAAACAGGATTTCTTATGGCTTTTCTTTTGCCCATCTTCAACAAAAGCCACATTTGTGGAGAGCACTGCTAATGGTTGCCATGTCAACACATCCTCCCTCAGCTGTGGATTGGTGCAGCTCCTCCATTGTTTTCACAGGCCTCTCTGCTGCTTCTCGGATTGTTTCCTTTGCCTGATCCTTGAAATTAAACAGCTGACAACTAATTTTATGTAGGGGGGAAATTATAGAAAATCGTGCTTACCAATTTTCAGATTAATTCCCTAAAATTTGAAATTTACGTACGATCTTCCTTCCACTTCACAAATATGCACAACTTTGTTTCAATCTGTCATTTGAAATGTTGTACAATTAAGTTCCCTGAAACTGCTTTTATGCATTTTATTGGTAAACAACAATTCACTATAGATACAAAAGTTCATTGTAACAATCAATATATTAGATACAAACCCTGCCTCATGAGCTCAGGTGTCTTTCTGTTAGTGGCTTGCAATGGAACAGCTTCTTAAATGAACATATTACTGGGAGTGTTCCCACAACAACGCAGCATAATAATCTGCAGCATCCCAGCAAGTCAGTGTAAAATAAGGTTTCATCATTCTGTCCAGTCTGGGCGTCTGATGGCGAGCGTCTCAGCTGCGTTCTGGCTAACTTCTGGCCGCCGGCGAGTACAAGTAGATGGCACTGTAGGTGGAAAGAACCTCCCCGGAGTTGGTCGAGGCCAGCTGGCCTCCGATCCTCACCAGACTGACACGGTCTCCTTTCCTCAGTGGTAGAATCAGACTGAAGGACACGGTTCCTCCGCAGGCGCAGTAGGCGCTGTCCGAGGCCCTGGTTGAGCTCCTGAGTCTGTGTACGCTGCGGTTTGAAACGGAGAGCAAGGCATCTATCCACTCGCCCTGCTTTGCAGTCAGCAAGCCTGAAATCAAGTATCGGCCCTTGTGCGGAACAGTAAACACTCCTACAGGCAAGAAAAAAACATGTAAGATTAGAGTGATGCTGTTGAATAATCATAAATACGCTGTTATGTGTTGTGGACGGTCCCTGTATAAAGACCAGCACATCTCAACACTTTATACATTCGCTGTAAAAAAAAAAAAAAAGACAAACTAACCTTCTGTGTCATTGTTTGACACTAAAACAGGATACATTGTTCCTGTTTTGAGTTGGCTGGGATTAGAATAGAATACATAAACGGTTTTTGTCTCTCATTGTGGAATCATGAGGTCTGCAGATTTTTACATGTTGTTCTGGGGTTTCTTTTGACCCGTTGGATGAGTCACTGATTTGTTCTTGGAGTAACCTGGGTAGGGCGGACATTTCTGAGAAGGTTCACCTAAGTTCGGGGATAATGGCTCTCGCTGTGGTCGTCTGGAGTTCCAAAATGTTAGCAAAAGCCTTGCAACCCTGTCGTAACCAGCAGATGCCAATGAATTAGTTCCTCTGCTCCTCAATTTCTTTTGGCCTGAGCATTGTCTTTTGCTTTCTAAGATGTCTTTGTGCCGGTACTGGCAAATAAAAGATCTTTGAAGTTGTTGCAGCATGACAAAGTTAGAAAATGTTCAAGAGGCATCAAGACTTTTCCGAGACAATGAAGACGTGGTGATAGTTTTTCTTTTGGACATTTTACAAGAATTTGATTTATGAACAACCAAGAATCCTGAGGTGAAAGTGAACGTGGGTTTGTACCTGTGTGGGGGTTGTAGTGTCCTCCATCGTTGACTAGCACCTTGTTAAAGCGAATGACGGCAGCATTTCCAATGAAGGTTGGGCTCTGTGTGAGGCCGGCAGAGAAGGAGAACTGGTCTGCAGAGACGCTGCTGTTCACTGAATGTAGATCAGGAAGAGTGACACAGGGCTTACATGTTGCTACATAAAACTGATCATAAACTTACAACAAGTCCCAATATCAGGGATCGATATTAAACTCTGAAAACAAATGCCACAATTTTTTATGTTTTTTTTTTTTTTTTTTAAATAGGAAGGTAGTTTGAGGAAAGATTACCTGGCGATTCTGACACACGTGGATTCAACGGGCTCAGAGGCGCCTTTGGTGTTACTGTAGCTACAAAGTAAAACATTGTGGTCAAAATGTTATCCTAAGTGCCAAAAACTTGAAAACGGGCATCTTTACTTTCACTGATGTTTTATTTATATTTCTTCTCCCTTCGACATCAATGTGTAAAGTTCAATTGCACAGCAAGCTGAGAATGATCTGCAGTAATAATTTAAATAAAACCAGTTATCAGAGCCAGTTTAAAACTTTGTAGCGGGCGCCTGCAGACGACTTAAAACCCTTCACAATCTGCCCACACCTTCTTGGGAGAAACACATCCAGTTCCCACTCCCTCGCACGTCCAGGCTACAAATTATTCACAGCTTTGTTCCAGCTTTTTTTTTCTTTTTTTTTTTTTTTTCATTTTTGCTCTGATGTAAAAGAAAAGCTGCAGATGCATGCACTGTAACAGCTATCATACCTTGTTGGCTGGTTGGCTCAGGCTTGGAAGGCGTAGACTGCAGAGGAGGATAGCCTGGAGGAGACAGATGACAAACACATTATGTTTTATCACCAACTGAAGACAGAGATGAGTTAGGGGTGCTTCTGCCAGAAGTAGTTTGGTTGTATGTCTAAATATCATACCAGAGATGGTAGAAAAAGTAAAACAGCATTCACAACACTTGCAAATATTTCATATTTTGTCACTTTACAATTATGGACCTTGATGCTATTTCATCTGGGTTTTACATCACAAACCAATTAAAAATAATTCAAATAAAGTTAAAAATGAGTCTCAGAGTAATGCAGAAAACTCTGTGACGACAAACTACCACTGCACATGATCCTGAATACAAAACCTTCACTGTGGAGTAGGCCAGTGGCGACATTATATTTGCTTCCATCAAGTGGAAAATTGCAAGAGTTCATATAAAGATGGAACTATGCTGAAGATTAACTACCAGACACAGGGCAATCCAGAAAAAAAAAGCTACAGTGAAATGGTGTAGATAAGAGTCTAGTCAAGAGTTAGATTGCCCAATCAACAATCTTAAAGCTTTATGTTCACAGACGATACACATCCAGTCTGACTGAGCTTGAGCTATTTGCAAAGATAAATGGCTAAAACTGCATACCGCAAACAATTTGCAGCTGTTCCAGCAGAGCTTTGACGTCCGGCCGAACAAATGCATGCTACACATTTCAGTTTTATTTGTAGGAAATGTTGAAAACTCAATCCTTTCTTCCTTTCATTCATGTCAGTTTCCAATAAAAACTAGCAAAGTGTGTGGCTGTATTGTAACAAAATGTGAAAACGTTAAAGAGGTATGGAAACATGTCAAATATTCTAATCTTTGGATTCTCTGTTTCAGACTTTTGATAATCAGTGTTTAGCAGTTGTCTATGTTTTCTAACCTGTGGGGTGAAGTTAGGAAAAAAAAATATTAATCAAAATTAAAACATATATGTAATGTCTAAAGTTTGCTGAGTTTCTAATCCTGGTGAGTTTTATCTAAAAAAAAAAAAAAAGAATTTGGATGTTTTATTATTTTAACCATGCTGGAGATTAACTCTGTGTAATCTAGAAGAACAATCCCCGCCGCCCCCAAATAAACATAAAACTACAAGTGAAACACAAGAAATGTCATTTCTGAAAATAAGTTTTGTCTCTTGGGTTAAGGTTCTGAAGCTCACTGGCAGTACATGACTTGATCTCCCACACAATAAAGTACAATTATAACTGATGTAGGCTGTTCTCTACTCTTTACTGCCAAACAAGATAAAGGTGAGAACAGAGCCTTTTTTTTTTCTTTGTTATTTAAACTTCGTCCATGCAATGCATTTAATTAACTTCAGAACCAAGTCTGTTTCCTTTTGTTGTTTGCTATTTTATTGGATTTGGCCAGCACTGACATGCCCTGGGCAAGCTGTAAGAACAATTAATGGGGATGACAGAACATCTAATGCAAATTTATACAGCTAAAGCCTTTTATGTGTTATGCATGTCAGGCCCGGAAGAAATAAACAAACCCAATGTAACTCTGAACTCAGGAGTAAAGCCTGTGGATGGAGTAGAAGATCAAATTCAACAGAGGTTTTTACTTATTATTTGGTAGGTTTTTAATCATGTACACTTGTGCTAGATTTAGATTTTTTTTCCTATCCACCTTTTTCCTACCTAAAACTTAAAAAAAACTATAATCTAAAAAAAACGTGCCTGATCTTGTATATACCTTCTTTACCCTACATATGATACAAGCATTCATATTACCAGATGTACTGACAGAGGAGATCAAACAGAACATTTAAGATTAGTCGCCACTCTTTATGAAGTCAAACAAAAAGCAACAATACTTGACAAATGGTGACATGGTGTGATGATTTAGAAAAATGTAATATGTTTATGCCAATATTTAGATTTCTACTGACGTGTGAAAATATGACTTATTGGTACGTTGTGTGTTTAAAACAATCCAGAAAGTAAAAAGGATTGTTCAACTCACCTTTTCACATGCAATGACATGAGCCAAGCAGAAACCACTAATCAGTGACTACAGAAGTAGCATCTTATTTTATTACGGGTGAGTTTGGTGGTTGGTAAGGTGTATCAGGGTGGTTGCAACTTTGTGAATACGCCTTGATCATTCTAACCTAAAAGGAAACATTTTAACTTGTATTCATTGCAGGATTATGATGCTGCCTCATGCTGCTTAATGCAGACCCTCTGTCTACACAACAAAGATTCACTCACCTCGGTGTGCTGACTGCTTAATGTGATCGAAACAGCTGGGTGGTGCAAAATATATTCCTAACAATTCACCTGATATTTATTTGACCAAACTGTGGCACTGATAGATTGTGTTCAAACCATCTAAGCTTCAGCCTGAAATGGTCAGGTGATCATTGAAAAACAAACAAACAAAAACAAAGACAGTACTGTCACAATAAGCCTAACTTTAACCCCAGCAGAGCTCACCTGGCGCTCCAGCAAACCCTTGGACGGGTTTGCTCAATGAGTCCTCGGCTCCTCTGCGCACATTGAGTCGTCGGATGTATCCCGGGGGTCCGGCCTCTCCCGTTTCCACCACAGGCCTTACAGGAACCAGAGGCAGCGTCGGCAAGCGGGGATGCTGGGGATTCAGCGGCTGGTTTGGCTTGCTGATCCTGATCGCGTGTTTGTTGCCCTGTGCAGGCTGGTTGGAGCCCGAGGACGGTGGAGGGATGACGACGGGGATGTGGATCTGTTTGATTCGGGCTCTGCTCTGAGAAGTGTCAGGTAAAGAAGAGGGGCGATCTGGTCTCAGTGTCATTCCTTGGAGAACAAAAGAGCAGAAAAAGTGAAGTTCACTTGCACACAGAACAGAAAGCGTTTCCGTAGAAATCAGTTCAAAGGCAGAGGAACAAAATAGGAATCCTTCAGAATCTCCCTGGACATGTCTCCTATCCTATGAATCTTCAAAAGAAAAGTTTCTATTTAGTTGACATACTGAGTTTTACCTATCGCTGCACCTCTCAGTCACATTACCCTTCATGAAAGCAGGCACTGAAAAATGTTCTAAGCAAGGAGATTCATGTGAAGAAGGAGACGACATCACTGCCTCCTAGATCTCCTGAAGGAATAGAGGGACATCACAAAAGTGTCGTCTGAAGTGAAAGCAAGCAGTGAGTGTCCTGAGGAAAAATTACTCTGAATATCTCTTTACTGATTCAGCTGTTTCGAACAGCTAGAGGCCAGAGAGACTTTTTCTCTCAGTGCAGTTACAATAAATTGTTCTGTTTGGTGCTTTTTGCAAAGAGCAAAGGAGTGATGTTGATTATATTGAGAATAGATAAAGTAATGGCATTCAGTGAGCTAGAAATATTAAAATATCACGCATCGGTCAAGCTCTTCTGTTTCTTACATGCAATATAACAAAGGCTTCAGCATGGAGAAAATATTATTGCGTAGCTGGAGTCACAAAGGCCACTTTCTACATCGAGCCACATGCTTCTGGTAATCAGCAGTCTGCTGACACACAGAAACCATCTGATAGCTTATGCAAGAAGCTCATTCATGTTGATAACAAGACAAACTGGCAAATCTTATGGCTAAAAGAGCACGTACTGCAGTACCAAATACTTCTGTATTCTGAATTTTTATCATCAGACAGCGATAACCTCACAAAACACACACACAAAAAAAAAAAAACAAACAGCAAACACGTTAAAGGATTAATTAATTTACTTGGAAAGAAGCTCTCCAACTAATGTAGCCTGAAATGAAAATGTAATTTGCCTATAATAGCTACTTGTGTCGCCCTGGCCAGTAGCAGCTGTTGTTGCCATTAGTGGGAATGAGCCTTTTACATCTCTGCAGATAAATGTCGGCCCAGGCTTCTTTGAAGAATAATAAAAAAAAAAAAAAATCCACAAAAAATATGATGTGACCTCTTTAAAGCTGCCAATAACAGAAAGACATCCCTGAAGCATTTAGGTGTTCTTTTTACCCTCCTGTCAAATTACTCAGGCAAATTGTCTCAATCTGTGCTTTCCAGCCAGCCAGCGTGCCTCACCGCTCCGGATCAAGCAACACGCTAAGGAGCTCAAGATGTTGACATTCACAGCTAACACCAACTCCTAAAACCTACTGCATCCAAAGTACCTGCTGGCACGCTTAGTTACACCCATAATAAACGTATATAAACAGCATTAAAGTAAGCTAATCTTTCATTGCAGTAGCATACTGTCACCTTGCAGTGATTTTAGACAGATGCAAATACTTAGTCCATGTAAAGAGTGGGGCAGGGATGATAAGAAATTATGAAATGATTATATTTTATAAAAAGACTTGCATTACAACCCTTGACACTGTTAACGATTCCTACAAAATAAATGGAACCAAAGCTTTATGGTAAACGTTTTGTCAATCAAAATGATGAGAAATGTTTAACTACCAGTCGTTAATTAGTAATATTACCTGGTGCTGTTTTTTTATTGTTGTTTTTTTTTTACATACATTAAATCAATGATTTGAACAAATATTTAAATAGGATTTGTTAAAAAAAATTGTAATCACAAAAGTTATGGAGCTACAGTCATGCATTCATGACTGTAGAAAGTCGTTTCACAGCAGTTAGTGGGATTTAAGTGTAACAACAGTCAACAACAGCTGCCTTTAAAGACTGTAACATTCTTAATGGATGCCTTACACCGGAAATAAAAGCATGTTTTTGCATAATCATCGTTAAAGATGAACGCTTTTCCATCACTTGGTCTGGGCAAGAATTTTAAATTTAGAAACAGTCTCCACCGTCCACGCTCTACATCAATGAAATCTTGCAACGATACACTGTATTTGCGGAACACAGAGGGTCTTCTCCAAATAGTTCCCAGGTGGTTCTGTGTAACCAACCATCTGGCTTGAGATTAGTTTTAAATCAGTTTTGAATTTCACAGAGTGTGTCTTTGCTTTGTCTGGAACGTGATCTGTACAAACAGACCCAAATGTGCCGTTTGAGGCTCGGTTTTACTGTAGTTGATCATTCACTGCAGTCAAGCTCAAATTAATTTAGTAAAAAAAAACAGACAAAACAGCCAATTATTTTTAATAACAGATTAAGTTCCAGTGCCTTGCAAAAGTACCGCTGTCACTGTTTCACAAATTGTCATATTGCAATCACAAAAATTCTGTTTAATAGGATTTTTTTTTTTTTTTTTTTTTTAGATAGACCAACACAAACAGTGAATGATTGTGAAAAGGGGAGTAAATTTATATATGGTCTTCAAATTTTAAATGTTTTTTAGAATTAAAATTTTTAAAAGTGTCCTCTGAAATCATGTTTAGCCGACTTTTCTTCGATACCCCAAAAGTAATTTTCCTTCAGAAGTCAAATACAAAGTAGAGGTGTATTTTTGTTCTCATTATATATTCAGCTATTCTGTGAAAGCTTAAAATGTAATGAGGAAAGAACATCATTAGGACCAGGGGGAATAATTACCAACATTCAAAAATTATGAAGACAAAGCCATCCAGCTAGATTGACATCTTGGCCACAGGAGCATTAATCAAAGATGCATCCAGTGGTAGCTTTGGAGGAGCTGCTTAGAGCCACTGCTCATGAGGGCTGTCAGTTATGCACTTAAATTCAACTTTGATCTATATGTACAGTGTGGCATAGATAACACCTATGGCAAACAAAAAAAAAACAAAAAAAACAAAAACAAAATAAAAAAAAAAACACAAAAAAATGTACCATGTAAAGTTAGCCAAAAGTTAGGTAGGAAACATAGCAAACACCCAGAAAATACACTCTAGTTAGAGAAGACAAAACATGGACTTTTTGGAGTGTGAAGCGTACATTTTTGTGTATTTTTGAAAGCTATCATTACACATAACAGGGAATGTGGTATTCCCATTGTAACACAACGTGATTATAGAATAATACAGTGGGAATGGAGTAAGTGTGAGGTTTGTTTGAGGAGAATGGATATGGCTAAATACAGGCTAATTCTGAAAGAAAATCTGTTAGAGGCCAAATAGTTGAGACTTGGGCACAGGTTCACCTTTCAACAGGACAAAAAGAAAAAAAAAAAAAAAAAGACATGTCATGGTTCAGAACAAAACATATGCATGTGCTAGAAAGGCAAATCTAAGGCCCAGACTTAGATACAATTGAAAATTGATGTTAGCAGACGCTCTCAACCATATGTGCAAAGCTGGTAGAAACAAGACTTGCAGCTGTAACTGCAGTAAAACATGATACTAAATGCTGAGTCAAGGGGGCTGGATTCACGTGTACATAAGACTTTTCACTTCAGCTGTCATAGATTTAAATTGAGGCTATAGATAAAGAAATCTTTTTCATAATATTTTAGATATTTGTCATTTTGGACTCTTATGGGTAAAGGATAATCTCTCTAAATAAATATTTGTATCAAATTCTGTAATTTTTTTCCCTTCCTCTCTCAGATATGTTCAAATAACTCAAACGGACACAGGTGATTTCATTGTAAATTCAGCCAGAGATCAATCGTAGAGTATCAAAACTATGTTATACTGCAGCCTGCCAGGTTCTCTTTTATTACCAAATGAAAAATCATCAACCGCCAATAAATTCTCCCCTCTTCCCTCAAATGTTACCACAAACTACTCAGAAGCCACATGTATAATCAGAAATAAATTAAGCTCAGCAATCATGTTGCTCTGAGATAATCAGAAATCTCTTCCTCATTTCCTCCCCGTGCCTCCTTCAGAATACCGACTGCCAGAGTGCATATTTCCCATGAGCTCTCAGTCTGTTTTTTTCTCGCTGAGGGGGCAACCGCAGAGTTAGAAAAAAAAGAGAGAAAAAAAAAACTCACACACATAGAGAGAGAGAGGCTCAACAGTTTCAAATACATCGACAAGCATCCCCAGAACCAGATGTTAACATTCAGGGGCGAGACGGGGTGTGGGGGGTGGGAGATGGATGGTTTCGTCACTTGCGCCTCCTCAGAATTAGGTGGCAGCTTGTGAGACTGCAGCAGTGCGTAAAAGCAACAAGGACTATTGCATTAGATAGACTGATCACGCAATGGAAAACGGTCTCGAGGATCTGGGCATAGAGCAGGGCGTGGCGCTTACAGAAATACAATGAGGCATCACTCACAGTCCAGAGTGCGTGTTTCTATTTCTTATTCCAATTTCTCGCTGTGCACATGGACATAATTTCATCCTCCACCCCTTGTTTTCCAGCAATGTCACTAATGACGGCAAGCTTTAATTGTGTACTGTCTCCTATGGTGTGTGCGTTTCTCCTCTGAAGACTTCCAGATGGGCTCCTGGGTCAGACATGGAAACACCTCACCTCCCAGCTTTAGATACCTCACCAGGGAAACACTTGCTGTCAAAGAGCTCCTCAAAATTCTGGTAGCGCCTAAATATATACAGGACATGTGTGCGTGTGTGTGTGTGTGTGTGTGTGTGTGTGTGTGTCACAGGGGGGTTGTCAAATACAATTTTCCATTCTTTCCCAACAGACACCCTTTGACTTCAAAGAGCCTTTAATGTCTCGCACTTCTTGTACTTCCTCATCACAGCAGACACAATCTTTTTGCCTGTCTGTCCAATAAAAAGCTAGAGTGATCAATTGCTAAGCATTGATCCACAAAATCAAAGCCTTTATTTTATCCCTGCTTTTCTTTTTGGGGTTTCTGATGGCCTCCTCTGTCAATATACTCTTACGGCACAAAGTGGAGGGAGCGGCAAAAGAGAAGTCCTCTAGCGCTGCTGGAAGGACAAATTGAAAGGAAAAAGGGTTCAGACAGAGGCTGTGGTGAGACAGTAAAGAGAGACCCAAAGAAAGAGATAAGTGCTTTTAAAAAAAGAAGCTGATTGAGGATCAAACATGTCCAAAAAGGTTGATTCGTCACTTTGTAAAACTAGAGAAACTGACTAAAATGCACGGTTGCACGGTGAAATGTCTCGGATTATTTCAGAATACCTTCAATGTTCAAATATTTACTGCGCCTTGCAAAAATATGTTACTACTAAAAAACCTTTATTTTACGTGATACATCAGTGTCAAGAAGTTATTTGTTTAGCGGACGGAAAACAATTTTAACTTTTTTTTTTTTTTTACAGCTTTGAAATGTGGTATGTTCAACCCCATTTACTCTAACATCTCTAAATAAAGTTGACATGTGCTTTGATATAATATTAACAAATGCTTCCTATTTAATGTAAATGAGATTTTGTTATTTTACAAAGAATGACCAAAGAATCTCTACATGTACAATAATGATAAAAGCAACATCAGATGTAATTGGAACAAAAAGAGGTAAAATTATTGACGCAAGAGGGATTTTTGTATGATTTTTTTCCTGATTTCTTAAAAATAAATAATTTTCTTTCAGTTCACAATTAAGAATTAGGCTCTACTGTGAGTAAGCCTATCACATAAAATCCCAAGTACCGTTCTTCCAATTTCCCAAAATCTCAATCCTCTTGATTTTAGTGGTTGTAAAGTAACAAAATCCTGTACCATTTAAAGGATGTGAACACTTTTGCAAAGCACTGTAAATGCAGAAAGAGGCCCTTTTGGTAAACCTCAAGGAAGAGGAAAACACTAAACGACTCAAGTTGTCAGAGCAGAATTAAACAGCTGCAGCTGCAGCAGTGCCAACATTTTGCAACTTAAGTCACAGAGTTCCATCCAGCAGTCACACTGTGACGGAGCAAGGCTATTCTCGTTAATCTTTTAGTTATGTATTACAACGCTTCGACTGTTCTAAGCCTCCTCGAGGTTTTCATATGAGCGCGTGGAGAATGAGCTCAAATACTGAGAGGAAACCAACACCACACCCTGAGAGCTGGGAGATTTTGCGGATATTTTATCTCTGTTCAAACTTTGTCCTTTCCAAGCTTGAGGAAACCACTAAGTTTTGAACCACACATTGCACTGCACTGTTTTTTGAACAAGAAACAGATAATTACACTCAAAGGACTTGTGCAAGTTTTATTTTCTTAGGTATGTTAAGAAACAGTGCCAGAGGTTAGATGTCAACAGAGCTAATATGTTTTGGCTCGATACTCCAGAATTGCCCAAGGCACGGTAAACAAGTTCAGATGGTGAAAACATTTTTTCACTTTCTCAAAGTTCAGGATGCTGCCCAAAGAACAATACTAGTATAATTTCAGTGTTTGATTAAAATGCCATTGTAACATAGTATTAACATAAAAGTTAAAACAAAAACATTTAAAAGAACATCCAGTTATTCCAACTGTTGACCAAATGTAACATGCTGATTTTAGATGTTTTGAATAGCATTATTTTATTTACTAAAGAAAAAAAATATAGATTGATCACCTGTTAAAGTTAATCTGTTGTGCATAATATAATACATTTTGTTCTACGTTTTACAAATTAGTAAAAAAAAGTTGATATTAGTTGGCAAATTAGTTGACTATGTGCTCTGGTAGAAAGCTTCCAGTTATCTGCTTAACAATTTGAAAGCTGTGTTTCCAATATGAGTGTGTTGAAAATGCACCTGCAGGCATTAGTGGTGGACATATGTCACTTAGTTGTGTTGTGGTATTAAGTGAACTTACGTCATTATGAGGATTAAAGGTGTGCTTCCAATAAAACTTTGGTATGTGTTGAATATGCACATACAGGCATTAGTGGTGGATATGTGTCACTTAGTTGTTTTGTGGTATTAAGTGAATTCATGTCATGAGGATTAAAGGGTAAAAAACAATTATGATGGACTATGACACACTCAGAGAGATTACTAGTCTCCATTTTTGGGTTGTTAAAACAGAAGTGTTGATGCTATGGAAAGGATCACTGGGTGTAACACCATGGAGTGTCTCCTGCCACCCAGCTGGAGCCAGAGTGGGTTGTTTGCTAGAAAATAATAATAGGCTTATTTTTTTTTTTTTTAATTTTCATGACTGTGACCGGTTCTATCCTTTGCAAAAATCAGGGTGTGAACAAGAGATCAAAAGAAAAAAAAAACACACTCTCTTTCCCAGCATAAACTTTCCAATATGTGTTTGTCGTGTCACTCCATGGGAGCCAAAAAATTGCCATAAACTTGAAAAGTTGAAACCCAAAAGGTTGGAAAAGATCTGCTACACATGGAAGTAAAACAATGAGGATTTATTGGTATTGGGTCAAGTTTACACTCCCCACATTCAAATTGGAAATATATATAAAACCAGCTGAAGCAATGGAAGACAGACCTGCCAAAGTAGAAAGTGCCATCATTTTATCACCATTAATGAGAACAAATATGACAGCAAATATTTAAGCACAGTTTAATTTGTGAGAAAGTTCTGACACCAACATAACAATCAGTTGCTTTCTGATGTCTGTTTGAGATGCAGGACACAGTTTAATTTTTTTAAATATCACTTTTAAGAAGCTTTGAAAGTTTCGATAATATCTGACACCTACTTCCTTTCTTTGAATATATTCATCTGTTACAATGTCTGTTAAAATACATATTTTTAAAACTCTATAGTTTACTTTTTATTTTAATGACAGTGCTCTGACCTGTAACCAGTCACGCTGCCCATATAATACAATATATAATTTTTCTACTATATAGCTTTTATGTCATAAATAGAAAAAGAAAATTGCAGTCAGCTTCTTTACACTGAACTAATTCAAATATAGTGCAGGGTTTGTTAATATTGGGTAAAAATATCTTATCCATGTCATTTCAGCATATTACATGCAGTTGTGTGCTGAAATATTTCTTGGCCACAACCAGTTACCAGGCAACAAGTTGACAGAAAGTTGCTGTTAATTTATCTTGGAGCTCCAGAGGTCAGAGGTTTGCTACATTTAGACAGAGCAGAGCCTCTGTTTGCCAATCATTTGGCTAATTTAAGATGGTCTACTACTGCAGTGTAAAACAGGTTATGTTGTGTCAAATGCAAACATTCAGCTTTAAGCATAGTTTTAGCCAGTCACACTGAGCACAAGAGGGGAAAGAAATCTTCAAATTATTTTAATGTGTGATGTGATCCTTGGTCTCTAAGGCAGTCTGTTCAGTAATGTTCTCTAAGAAACTTCTAAAAGCCCTTCACTAATAAGGCAATCTGATTTATTTGAGAGTATCATAGGAAAGGAATATGAATACAAATGCCCAACACACTTATCAGACTTTTACTTTTTCCATTTTAGAAAAAAAAGATGTACTATTTTACTTCCATCTTAACATTATGAACTACTAAAATATATATATATATATATTTTTTTTTTTTTTTTGGGGGGGGGAGCGGAGGGGGTTCCTTAAAGAGAAACTGAGAAAAAGGTTCAAGCTGTGTGAGTACGTTTGCCACTGTTACTTTTAAGAATATGACCTAGAAGGAGCTGATCTTGTTTGACCTCTCACAGCTAATCAGATGAAGTGTGTGGAGTTTGGATCAAATATCTCAGAAAGCTGCAGAGGTTATGAAATCGAATCAGTTTCAGCAGCCATCTGTAGCTGGCAAAAACTAGAAAGGAATATAAACCTCTTTAATGCTACCTTTACACTACAAACATGCATCCGTCTGCCACACTTCTTTTCCTCAGCTCACCGTCAAGTTATTGTTTTGGCCGATGGTGTAATAAAGGGAGGCACCGATGATATGGGCCCCAGTTGTGACATCACATCTCAGGGTAGTTGAAGCATCTGGTCTGGGGCGTGGAGCCCTGCTTCTCCTCATTCTCTTAAGACTGACTTCAGCAGTGAGTGAGTCAGGGCTCTTAATGAGGACCAGATTCCACGCATCAGACTGAGATCACCCTACGAGAATCTCTGGAGGTTGGTATGTGGGAATGTGTTAGGAGAAAAAGAGCAGGAAGGGAGGTTTAATGTGTGTTTGTATGTACTGGAAGAATCGGAACTGAGGTTAAGGTCTAAAGTGCTGTGGTATGAGTAAAAAAAAAAAGCTTCATCATGTTGGAAAAAAAAAAGAAACCTTGCCAACTATTCCCAACTTTTCATTGAAGAGATAGAGAGGATAGAGCAGACTGCTCGTGCACTCAGACTGTAGCAGGAGGGGAAAGAAATCAATAGTAGTGAAAACTACATCCTTCTATTCATCCACCTCTTTTCCTATAATAAAACAAATGAATTCAAACCAACACAAGTCACAGGAAGTCTGGCCTCTCCTTTATGCTGTCAGGACATATTGAATGACACAGTCAAGGCGAACACAGGAGGCCCAATGAACTCATGCCCTCCTGTTATGGGAAATACCCTGCAGCCATTCACGAGATCTGATCACTTCCTTCTCCAGTGCTGCATTTAAACCAGGCAAAGCAGAATGCATTACATGGAGGATTATCTTGAGGAAAGATTTGCGCTTACACAGACGTTAATCACACTTAATAAATCTAAATGCTGGGTGTAAAAAGAGGAAGCTGAAAAAGACTGCTATTCTAGATAAAACTGTTCACTTTATTTGATTCATTTCTGGCTTGACTGCACTAATGGGGGTGTTTACTGTGCACTTCACCATTAATGTTTGTTCAAGAGACAAAAATGGGTCATAATCTCAAGCCAATTACTGTCATCATATCATATCAACTGGCTAATGAGGCAAACAAACCACGTGTAATATTTTTTCTTGCCAGTAGTAGATGAATACACAGGTTTTGTATTGTCTTACTAAAATTTTAACTATTTTAGTAAAACCATTTTACATCTGTCATTTAGTTCCTAAACGATTACCGTATATAGTTAAAGTTGTGGTATGCATTTTGCATAAAATGTCCCTATTTATATCCAGGAGGCATCTTGTTGGATATGCATAGCTCGTATCTATGGTGACAAGAAGTTAAATGGTCTTTCTCTCTGTTAGTACTATACGAATAATGTAAATCTGTCTTCATAATTAACAGCATGCTTTTTAAAAAAACTTATCTGAAAAAACCTTTTATTTATTTAAGAGTTCAAAGTTTGAATTTATTGTGAAATTTCTCAAATCTACAAAGGGTCCAAATTATATACACTCAAATATTTACGCATATCTCCACTAATACTTGAATAAATGTTGCTTGGGAAGTTGCAAAGAAACCACATGGCCTAGTTTCGGCTACATATTTGCCCACTGTCCTTATCAGAACTGGTAGAGCTTATTTAAAGTGGTTGGTATGTTTGAAGGGACAAACCATTAAAGCAGAGGTTTTCAACCCTGGTCCTCAAGGCACACTGACCTGTGTGTTTTAGATGTTTTCCTACCTCAACACACCCCATTCAGATGACTACAACTCAGCAAAAGCCTATTAATCAGCCATCAATTGAAATCACATGTGTTGAAGCCGAAAAATGCCTAAAACATGCAGGGCAGTGTGCCTTGAGAACCAAGATTTTTTTTAAAATCACTGCTTTAAAGCATAGTTCATAAATGTCCAACAGGGTTAAGGTCAGAGACACTATTAGATAAAGATTAGATAAAGAGTACTATTAGTCAGCTTCATTCATTCCAAATCTGGTTTTGATGGTGTGTTTGGAATCAATGTCCTTGAATCCCTCCAACCCAAGACCTCAGATAAGCAAATATTTATTGGGATGTTCACGGACAACTATCATGAACTACCAAGGCTCAGTACTGCAGTAATGTTGCTGGTGATCCAAGAAAGACTCTCAATTATAAGGCATCAAATTAAGAAGTCCGATTTGTTTTAAGTCATGTTTGACATACACAGCACTTTTTTACCAACTGAAGGAAATATAGTTGTTTGATTGTGCTATAAAATGGCTCATAGTATGATAAGCATGGACCACAGTTACCCACCAATACCGGGAGTCCACTGTATTTAGTTAAAGTATTCACTGTCTTAGGTCTATGGTTGGCCCTAGCTGTAACACCAAAATCACCCACTCATTGTTCATACTGCTTGTCCTTGTAGGATTGCAAAGATCACTATCTGAAGTGACTGAATATAGTGACCTTGAGAGGTCACCATCAAAGTACTATACACAGACACACACCACAAATATCCGTACATGCACACACACCTGCACAGTGACCTAACCTGACAGTCATCTGTTTTGTATGTTGAACATGCAAACTTCATACAAAAAGACCTGAGGCAACACTATTACCAATACAGCTGTTCCACTGTGAAGTTGGTAAATGTATGTAGCGATACATTTACATTTAACAGTATTTCAAAATCAATCAATCAACCAACTATACATAAAAACAATAAATCATACCACCTTACTAAACTTTCACAAAGATAATTTTGATTGGCACTAAAATTGATATATTGAACTTTTTTTTTGTCAGAATTCCTTTAATGAAAATCCTAAATAATACCAGAGATGCTATTAAAAAAACGTCTTACCTGGTTCTTTAGCAGCAACATCCTTCAAAACATGCTTAGTTATCATGGACATCTGTGCCTGGAGCTTCCGCAAGGAATTCGACAGCGAGGTGATTTCTGCTCCGTGATTTCCACAAGTTGCGTTCATCCTTTGGACACAGTTCTGCAGGCCCCCAACATGTTGCTCCAGTCCATTTTTCAATTCTCTGATATTAACAGAAACTCCATCCAACCTCCCACAAATATTTTCGAGCCGGCTTACACGTCCACCTATAGCTGAGATCCCATCAGTATTTTGCCTACAATTGTTCAGTTCAGAAGATACCTGTGTGTTAAGTGTATCAAGTCTGTTCTTCAGCTCTTGTATCTGACGGCTGGTAACATCAACAGAAGCTAAGTTGGGCTGTAATGGCATTCCGTGGCCAGTCACTTCTGCATTACAGCACGTTGAGCTTATACGTTGGATATCCTGGTTGGATTTACTCATGGAGTCAGTTAGACCGGTAACTGCACCAGCCAAAGCAAGAACATTATCCTGGAGATTTATCAGTCCCTTTTGGAAATCCTCTGTGGTCTTTACTTGTCTCTCATTTCCAACTGGCTGACTTTTAAAGAGGTTCTCCAGTTGCTTGAGCTTCTCTGTGTTGGAACTAACATCTGCGTGAAGAACATCCAAGTCATTCCTGTAACGATTCAGGTCCGTCACAATGTTTTCTACACGGCCGGGCATGGGTGCAATTCTACCTTGATCAGTTGTAATTTTAGAGCCCGAACATCCAGCAGAGCACAAGTCTTCAACAGCCTTGACTTTCTGATTCAACCCCTTCAGAAGGAGTTTGTTATTGTTGACCTCTGTCTCGAGGGCACCTGATGAGTGGCCAGACACTCTTGGGAAGGAGTTGTTGCTCATTTCCACCAGGATGTTTGTGAACTGGTCCTCAGCCGTCATCAGGCGCTGATCCAGCAGTTGCCGGAGTGCTTCCACTTCATCTGCAATTATCCGTGTTAGCTTATCTTCAATGTAGAAACAATGAGTTTCTGCATTTTGTTCAGTAATATTCACACGAGCCTCCAGCTCTTGAATTAGTACACCTAAATCACCAATTTCCTGAAGGGAAGATAAGTGGCCTAGTTCGTTGTCAAAACGGACGTTAAGGATTCGATGAGCCTCTGCTATGCGATCAATTTCGCGCCATATGTCTTTATGGTCATTGTTGTCCTTCTGTTCAGATGGTCCTGTCTGTCTTGAAGTCTGCACAGGTCCATCCGAGGCAGCCATGTTCAAACGTATTGTTCGGATCTCTTTTCTCAGGTCAGCCTCTTTGCTCTCCAGAAGCTTGCTCAACTTGACACCAACTTGGTCGTGGCCGTCTTCACAAGTCTTTTGCACCGCCGAGATCTTGTCATCACAAAGGTTCTGTAACTTGACCATTTGTTCCTCCACATTCTCATCCAGCTCCTTCTTCAGTTTTTCAATTTTTCCATCAACATAGGTTTGTATGCCTTCAAAATCAACTATGGCTGTAGTCTGAGACTGAGAGGCATCCATTAAGACACGTATCTGTCCCTCGTGACTTAATGTGATTCCCCTTAGATCTTCCAAAGCTTCATCCTTGTTTCGCAGAGCATTGTCAATATCATCTAAGCGAGCTTCAATTTTCTCAAGGGTTTTCTCTCCACCAATCCCTCCCCTGGTCGCCTGATGCCCATCTATCACCACTGGAGTTTCCTCTGCATTGCTGCTAGTTTCCGGAGGACGCATGTTGTTCAGGAGTGTCTCCAGCATCTTTTTTGTGTCATCCTGAAGGTCTGTGCGGAGGTTGGCAGCTAATCCTGTTAGAGTGGATTGAAGATCCAAGACCGTCTGGGACAGACGCTGAACTTCACGTTCGAGAAAACGCACCTTATCCGTGACGCCATGTTGAGTCTCATAATGTGGAGTCTCCCTCCTCTCAGCCCCTATAATCATGTTATAATGTTATAAAAATATAATCAATCAAAAAGTGCATCATTGCCTATGTTCTCTATAAAAATATCAATAAATAAACATATTTCTTGAGGTTTTTTTTTTCAAGGTGGAACAGAAAATACATTTCTTACTCTGTGTGTGTCTGGGTGAGTATCCAGGATTTGGGTGGAGGTAAGACGATGCTCCCTGCACCGTTTGCCGATCTGTGGGTGGCTTTAAATCCTTACAGTTTGGACCTCGGTACTCAGGACAGCATTTCCACTCTAACTGAGTAACTGTTCTGAAGGCAATCTTGTACGTGGGTCTAAACCGTGTTTGGTATCTGCAATGCAAAGGAAAATCATAAACATGTTTAGCATTTTGAGATGTCAACATCAAAATGAGACTATCTGCATTTTCTTTAGAAAAAACCTTCACTCCATTTTACATGCGTGGCTACACGCAACTGAGTTATAGGAGCCCTCGACGTCCAACTTCTCCGTTCAGAATCCTGAATTCAGGGGGAATCCTTGATATATTTCCAAATGAAAACTTAGACTTATGAGTACAAGCAGAACTCCTTCCCATGTTAAGGATGTTTTGCAATTCAAATAATAAAATCTGTTGCTATTATTGATTTTCTTGGAAACATTTATCCCCTATGCGACCTTCCATTTTGCATTTGTTGAAAAACTACCTTTTCCAGGCCAAATAAATGTTCCCAAGTAAAATACTGGATGATATCACTTCTCTGCAGGCCGGGGTCATGTCACGCAAGAACATCTGGAAAAATTATGTTTGGAAAAATTCTTCATCTCCTCCCAGCACTTACTTATAAGAATGATCTAGGTAGCAGAAAAAAATGAAAACCTGTGCGGCAACATCAATTCATAGTTTGCCCCTGGTCATCAATGTGAGGTCAAATCTCATTTTAGCTGAAGATAAATTGAAGCTCTCTTGCTGCTTTGTGCAGACACTTGTGGCCCAGTGACTTAACAGTGATCAGCTTCCAGGAAGCATTTCCACATCACAGGGCCTCGCTGCATCTCTTTGTGTAAATGGATCACAAAGCCAAACCACAGACTGCATGTGCTTTGAACTGAAAAATGATTCACAAAACATAATATCATGAAGTTGTGACACAACATCTTCCAGGAAATCATCCCAACGACTGCTTGTGTTTACTGGTAGAGATTTTTTTTTTTTTTATTGCCAGTACCATGAGTAGTGGTATTTATTGATTTGTACATAAAAGTCTTGCCTTGAATCACAGTTTTGTCGATTTAAATGAATTATTGTTCTGAAATTATGTATTTATTGGGAATTAGGATTTTCATTTCAAACCACAGGAATAAACTGGGTGCCCTGTTGCAAATGAAAATGAAAGCGGTCCATCTATAGTACACAAAATAGATTATTAAAGATATTGAGTCTAACTGAATATAGCAGACTAATCCTCTTTTCCTCACAACAGCCACAATAAAATACTGAATTATATTGTCATGGAAAATCTTGAATTGATAAATCAGCAAACGTGAAACAGCTGCTGACAAATATTAGACTAAAAAAAAAACAGATATGCAAAAATATAAACCCACTGAGTTTCATGATGCATAAATCCAAGGAATATAAGAAGATACTGGACAAAGCTTTAAACATTACTTCAAATGTTTAATGCTGGTTTTATGCTGTTGGGATAGTAGCTGGGCAGTTTTAACTAAACACTGGGTCAATATGTGTGACCCAGTTGATTTGAGTAGAGAAAAGATTGGAAGGAGCCTTTTTATTCCTCAAAACTTGCCAATTTGAACTTCACAATGTCACTGTGGTAATCATCAGGTCAGACATCACTTTACCTCATCCACAGGATGAAATAGGATGTGGTAACAGGGTAAAGTTAAGTTCTGTGCTATTGCTAAACCAAAGGCCTTAGTCCACATTAAAGAACTAAATTCTTAATACTGTTTTCCTTTCTTTTTCATGGTCTTTCTTTTTCAAACATTTTACACTAGCCTTTAAAGGTATGGGATTATTTAGCTTTCCAGGAACATGGTGCCATTTTATAGCACAATTAAGCAACTATGATACCTTAGTTTGTTAGAAAAATGCCATATCAAATTAGACTTAAACGAAATTTGACTTTGTAATATGACGCCTTGAAATTGGGCCTCTGTCTCTTTAAGAAGCTCCTACTCTTTCAGACATTCCTTCAGCACATTATCATAACAATACTTTTCATTGTGCCATTTTTAACTATCTTCAGGAACGTTTCTGGACTGAAAAGTAGTTTGTTTGATAAGCTCAACAGATGTGCAGTTCCACCAGTCAACTTATGCCAGTCAACGAGTAAATGGCATAGTTTAGTTTGAATCTAACCTTAACTTGCGACTTTGTCACTTATCTGTATCTACAAAAGCTAGCTACATCCCCCACATGTCTTCTTGCATTCCTGGTTGGGCTTTTTTAGGGGGGGAGGGATGCCATGCATGCTTGGTCTTATCAACTTGCTTTGTTGTTTTTCACTTTGTTTTTAGTTAGCAAACGTGAATATTTCTACCTCTAGCTGATTCTCAACGAAGCATTTTGATTCCAATGTTCCTTTTTGCATCTAAAAAAATTCACATTCACTCTCAACCCCCACTTCTCTGCTCCCTGGATGCTCACGTCACTTGTTGCTGGCAATCGGGCTGGTAGGCCGGGCAGGGGGCCACCACAGGCTCCTGGAAGCTCGCCCCATTCCCCTGCACCACGCAGCTCACGTTCCTCTGCACCACATAGGCGCACCAGTTCCTGTGGATGGAGGTGTATAGAAGTTAGAGATACTGCTTCAAGAAAGCAACATAATTAGTACCACATGTTTAAGGTATTTCTCCTGAAAGGTCCCTCCCCTTTCAGCTATTTATCATGAACGTGTTCTATATTCTACCTAATATATCACGAAACGTTTGCTCTCTTGCTGATGAGAAACAGGAGTAATCTGCGGCGTTCCAGCGTTTATCTAGCTCTTATCGCCTATTTTGAAACAGTGGAGCCACATTTAGGAGCAGCCTGATAAAACTGCAGTAGTGAAAGGCAACAGTTTGACCGTAAGAGGCAGGAAATCTTCTCAGACCTGGTGTCAGTCAGAAGTTTGAAACTTATCGCATTTTTATTGGCTTGGAGCTACGCAGAAAATGAACACCTTTTTTTTTTTTTCTCTTTAAACCTCCATTATATGACATGTCTGAAATATACAAGGTAGCTCAACACATTCGTCTTAAAAGCGTAGAAAAACACGCCACTCACCTATTTCTGTGTCTGTGGACCTCTCCGGTGTGCGCAGACCCGTGGAATAAGTCATAATAAGACGGGGACCCGTAGGTGAAGTGAAAGTTTAGGATCAGGGTAAAAACAGTCCACCGCCAGTCCATTTCTCGGTGCCAATTTTTCTTATTTAACAAACCTGCTAACATATGCATTTTTTGTTTTGTTTTGTTTTACTTAAAAATAAAGTAGGCGATACCCTGTCATCATTGTCCGCTGCGTGGCCAAAACCTAAAGTTGCATTGCAGCTGAACTCCAAAAAGTGAACTTTGGGGAAGTCCGCAGTCACTGCAACTCCGTGGGAGTGACGTTCAGGGACTACACCCTCCTCCCAAGAAACTCACCCAGATTTCTCTGACACTTTTAATACTTTGCTCGGCTTTAATTACGTTATTCTTTTAAGTCGTCTTAAAGCGTGGGCTGATTGTTTTAGGGGACACCTTGATCGCTGCCACCTCGGAGACAGTTATCAGCCAATAACTCACACCTCACTGATGAATAACATGGTAATGTGCTTAGGAGTTGAAAGAGGTGCGTGTTCTGCTGGTGCTAATGATATTCATAGCCAGGGATAACAGTAGTAATTTACATTCCGTTTGCCCCCTTCCTAGTACGTTTTGTGATATGCGTGTTGCAGCTCATTGGTGCCAATTAAATTTTTAAAACAAATTTTAGCCAATTTGCAGATTTCTTAACGTGCACTGAGTGGGAAAGTGGATATACAAGGGCTGCAGCTCACAGCACTCAGGGCACCGATACACTGCCAGTGTTTTATCACTGTTCCAAAGTGTGAGCTTCCACAGACACTGTGATGCCGTGAAACTGTATTCGTGAAAAGGGTACAGTGCTTAAAATTATTTTACAATATATTTCATTGCCATTTTACACAAAGGACCTACAGGGTAATGCATAATTATTATGATTGAAATTGTATTTGTCCATCTTTGATTCATCCAATAGCCAATCTTTTTCACATGACTTGTAAATATTGTATTAGAGAACAAGACTCCAAACTTTGACCATCTAAAAAACAAATTAGAGAGACAGGAGTGCAAACCTACCAAGACATGAACATTCACCTAAAATGGCCGGTAGGCTAAGGGATGTTTACTCAGAGAAGCAGCCAAGGCACCCATTGCAATTCTGGAGGGGCTCTTGTGTTTCACTGCTCAGCTGAAGGCAATCTATCAAAAGGACAACTATTAGTTGAGTAATCTAGAAGAGTAGCAAGAAGAACGCTAATGCTGAAAAAAAATGACAAAAGAAGTCCTGCTTGAAGCCAACCACAAGCCATGTAGGGAGTACAGCAAATATGCCGCAAAATGTGCTGTGGTGTTTTTTGTGGCAGACCTGCACATGACCCCAAGCACATAATTTTCCATGGTGCTGGCAGCATCATGCTTGTGTGGATGATTTACTTTAGTAGAGCCAGGAAATGCAATGCAGTATTTTGTGACAATTCTTACAAACAAAACCAGTTAGTTACCACCAGAGCTAACGGTTCAAAGATGCCCAACATTAGGTTTCCAGAGCTGCAACTTTTAGATGAATCCCTGCTTTGTTGGAGAAGGGATACGTCTGAAAGTTGCAGCAGAGTTGCTCCCAATAACTGGACGTGGGCACCCCTGATTTTGATCAAAGCCTGTTAGAGTGGCGTAGCCAAAATCTGGGATTAAATTCAGTTTAGAAAACTTAACTTTATGGGGAAAAACAGCATAGTTTAAATGTGCAAAGCTGGTAGAGACACACTCCCAAAGGACTTGCAAATGTAATTATAGCCACCAAAGACAAAGTACTGATTCAATGGTCTGAATACAAATGTGCACTGCAGTTTTTATCATTTTCCTTCCCTTCACAGGTAAACATTACTCTGTGCCACCCTGTCACATAAAATCCCAATAAAACACATGGGCATTTGAAGAAACATGACAAAATGTGACAAAATGTTCAAAGGGCATAAATATTTTGGCAAGCACTGTACAAGCAGGTGGGAATTAAAAGAGAATAACTGACAGTATTTAGGGGATGTGAGGTGTGGAAACACTGAGAGGGACTGTAAATAAAGTCAGAGTGTTTGCTGGGATTCAGAAAGGATGCTGGGCAGCAGAAGAAATAGATGCAGCTCATTCCCACCCCAGGCAACCTTTTACCACCGAACATGTTCTTTTGACTGAACTGTTGTCAGAGCAGAGACAGCTATTCCCAGAATAACGCCGCACTGTTTCATCACCAACCAGCACCAGGTCTGCCAAGTAATGGATGCTGGAATGCACTATGAAGACGAACAGCGTCTGCTTAGAGTCCAGCTTTGGTGTATTAACAGAATGAGCAACAGAGGAATTAATCTTTAATATTTCCAACTTAACTGCATGCACAGTTTTATTATGCTACTCAAAGGCTTATTTCATTTGTAAAAGCGTATTCATGCTTATTTTACGAGTCAACTGGTGAATTTAGTCACCAGAAGAGGGCAGCATAACAGCAGTAAAGAGGCCACTTTTACTCTGAGCTTTTTCTTACTAAAAGTGCTTTGCTGAGAACAGAACATTTCATTACTGAGGCACTATGACGGCTATATTTCCAGTTTCAATACCTTATTATGCTAATGCCAGTTATCTCCAGTACGAGCTCTGGATTCATATCTCTGCATCCCCATGAAGATCACATTGGGATCACAGTGAAAAAACAGACAGAGCCATGTTCTGTTTTTTTTTTCTGTTATTCATTAGCATTCACAACCTGTTGTTACAAGAGATAACTTTGTTTTCACTGACTAAATCATTGATAGATTTACCAAATCTCCTATCTTGACATTATCAGGCTGTGTAACACCTGTCTTCTATTCGAGTTAAAAATAGTCATTAACTTCACGTTTGCCCTGACATTCATGGGGAGCAGGAAGCCAGATGAGTGACAACTGAAGGAAAATACCAAGCCAAGTCTTTCATTAAGAGGAAAAAGGATCTCAGCATGGTTTCACTCATAAATCCTAGGGATATTTCTACCTTCCGCCTCTCTTGGATCGATGTCTTATTTTTCGACTTTGCAGAAGTCAGGAGGACTGATTGGAATTGGAGAGGTCTGAATTGAAGCTGTGGAGAATCCCTTGCAGCATCTAAGGCATTTGTCACTGAGTCATGCATTTTACACACGCCCCATCTCATTTTGATTCCTTTAAATTCATCATAGTTGTGACCTTGATATTTTTACCTTAAACGGGCTGGCTTGCCTGGAGGATGTGGGGGATTGCGGATGTTGAGACAACACAAAGCAGACTTTCCTTTCTGAAGGACCACATTTGTGCTCTGTGTCAGATCCTTGACACCACACTTGTGCAGGTAAGCGTTCCTTTCACCTATGCTAAATTTCAAGCAGATGTAGCTGGAACATACAGATACCCCTTTGGACTTTGTGGGAACTGATGCCTCTCAACACTAAATATCCATTTATTTCTCGATGCTTACCTGACACCTTTGGTGAGAGTGAACACTGTTGAAGGGATCTTTTTGATTTGGCAGGCAGTCACCACAGGTTGTCATGTGCACCATGCCCTGTTTGTACTTCACTTTCACTGGGTGACTCAGTGGGAGGACATAGGCCTGTGCACGCAGGCCACATGGGGACTTTTCAACCTTCGGTCAAGGGGCTGCCTAAGGATACTGAAGTCATAAACTCAGTTTTCTGTCCTTTAACTCTGAGCGTTGCGACTGAGATGTTTTGCTCACGCATTCTACTTTATATGCTCACTGTAAAGCTCTTTGGATCTGACTAGAATTTGAATTATTTGTTATAAAACCTCATAGGAGCGGATGCCTGAATCTATACCATACTTCCTACAGACACACAAAAAACATTTTATAGGACAATGAAGTAGCTGAGAACTCATCTGCCACTGCTGGCTGATTCACTCACTCTCAGAAGATTTCTTAAGATGTGCTTCGTGTAAGGGAGT
This sequence comes from Poecilia formosa, assembly GCF_000485575.1. Taxonomy (NCBI): domain Eukaryota; kingdom Metazoa; phylum Chordata; class Actinopteri; order Cyprinodontiformes; family Poeciliidae; genus Poecilia; species Poecilia formosa. The sequence goes on along the minus strand of NW_006799966.1, from coordinate 425,273 downwards.
CTGAATTTGTTTCACCTCAAGAAATCCTTTCTACCGTCCTGCCTTCAAGTGCTATTGCAGATTCATCCCCCATGTCTTGTTGTACCACTCATATTATCTGCTTTTTAACTTACCGAAGAAAAGATTAGAAGCACTTTTTTATCTTCTTCCTCCTTTGTAACAAATGTTGGCCATTTGCCCATTTGCAAAGCCTTGCAGTGTTAAATGCTGAACCCATGTGGTGAGCGGATATGAAACAGTACTGTATTCTCCTATATTTCACATTTACCATGATTTGAATCTGAAAAAGTACAAAAATACTCTTTTTGTACTTAAATATTTAGCTACAAAAATAAAATTTGTATTTTTTGTTGCTAAAAAAACATACAGAATTTTGTAATTACAGCATTGTGTAATTGACTCACAATGGTGTAAGTATAAGGCTACAACATGATTGTTAGCAAGTACAAAATGGAAGTAGCAAAGGATGGACTGGTTAAGAGTAGTTTAGAAATGGGGACATGAACTGTAAAAGGCATACGTTGATACAGAATCACTTATTGTCGTAGTTGTGATTGTTGTTGGCTCCACCTTTCGTCATGTTTTTCTTATAACTGTTCAAGTCTGTCCACTTTTACCAGAATTAGTCTGTGATTGCATAAAGTCATTTACTCAACATGAAGAATAGCTCACAATATCCCTTTCGTCAAGCAAATTTCACCTGACACTGCCAGACAAAAAGATCCACCATATTGTTTGCATAATATTTGGGAAGGACCCAAACAATCACGAGTACTGTCACTTTTTTATTGCTCACTAGTGCAAATGAAAATAATAATAAAAAAAACATAATCATTCAGCAATAATCTGTGACCCTTATCACGATTAGTCCCTTTACATTATTTATTGAAAGAACGGTGAATAACTTTACCCGAGCTGTTTTAAAGGCTTGGTTTTTCCAAGTTTATCTGATAAAGAAAAATAATCAACATGGCTTCCTCCAATGACACGATCAGAACACAAGATTAAGGGAAAGTTCAAACAAATGTCATGGTCAGATGCAGACACGGAGACGAGCTCGGAGACAAAGAGCGAGATATCATTGGCTGTTTGTGGATGTACACAAATAATGCACACCCACCCACTCAAACTCAAACTCACACTCACACACAAAGCCTCCCACATCCATGCAGATACAAGTCTGAGCACGGAGATACACACAGCAGATTAGAGGAGGTGATTTATTGGCTGTAAAATGTTAATATAGCTATAAGCCGGCCTCATGAATTGTTAATTATGGCCTTGACATCCTCGTCACCTAAAATGTTAATGAGGTGAGATTGCGTCAGGGGCTGCGAGGTCTCTGGGAGCCACTGAGCAAATACAACAGATGAGCTGAATCCACACGACCCTCCACGCGCTAAATTAGGAAACGCTGAGGGCGCCTCAGATGGGTCGGCCCATTCGGCCGGCGAGTAATTAAATTAATGAACGGTGATCCTTGAATTAAGCACTGCCCTGGCGAGGGAGAATTATAAATATTGTCCCTTTTCACCCCATTTCACAGAGTATATTGGTAAAGACATGACTAAATAGACTCTTCGGAGTTTTGCTATTGAATAACTTGTTAACATTCATGGAAACAATTTGTTTTAAAATAATAGATATTAAGTCATCCAGCTTGGTCATGACTAATATCAGGGATCTCCTGTAGTGTTAAGTGGTTTATTATTTATATCACGATATTGTTTACAAAGAGGCTGAGTAACATCCTAACATAATTAAGTGTTAACCTAATTATCCATCTTAGCAATTACTTAAGTGACTTAAGTATATATATATATACTT
>NW_006799966.1:354483-423059 GCF_000485575.1 Poecilia formosa | reverse complement strand
AATTATGTTTGCTTCATCAGTGTGGCTATTATGAAAGTCTCCATGTCATGTATGAGTAACATTAAGGTTTGATGAACTGAGACTTTGTCTTATCATAACTGTACAACTAAATGTGACTATTTGTCACATTCAGACAAAATGAGTCTTTTCCTTTTTGTCATCAAAAGACAAAAATAAGTATTTTGATTATTTAGTTAGTACTCGTGGCATTGCCTTATTTTTACAGTGACAAATCAGAAAACACTTCGAGGGACTTGACAACAGTTTGGCTAAATTCAAATCTAGTAGCAGTCTTTGCAATCGTAATTATGATCCTTAGAGTCCATTTGATCCAGTTAAAATCCTGTTCTCCAAAAATTGGATTCAGACCAATTGTAGAAAACTCTATGGAAACCATTAAAGCAAATCTTGATCAATCACACGGTGCCTGTGACAAAGAAAAATGCTATTTAAACAGGAATTAATTCATCAAATATCAGAAGTGTTTAATTTCCTAAATTAAAAAGTTTTCTTCTTTCAGGATCTACTGTTAGGTTCCTGGGGCTTTGTCATGTCTTCCTTTTCCTCTCTGATGTATTTCTTAAGTCACCAGTTTTTTCATGAGTACAAATTTGGGTTGAAATGGCGACAAAGCCTGAATTCATAGCTGGTTTTCATTTGCGTCTTGTTAAATTCCAGCTCCCTGTTTTGATGCAGAAGCATCAGGTTGTAGGTTTTCAGTTGCCCTTTGTCCGATCTTCAAGGATGCTACCGTCCTGCAAATTTTTAGCTTTACTTTCAACCAGAGTTTTGTTTCTCCCACAACAGCACATTATTTTTCTCCTTACTATGTAAAAATAGTCCTGCTTCCTATTCAATAGCCTCATTATTAACTTGCAATTATGCCCATGATACTTATGGCGCTGCAAAATGAAGGTCATTTAAAAATAAACAATAAAACATTTGAAGTTGCAATGCACTTGCTTTCAAACATTAACATAAAAAGACATCTTGATTCATATTTACCTTTGTATGCATGAATCAGTAGCAGTACAGAAAATGCTAGAAACTGCTACTGCCAGTAGATTTGCTGCTGCAAACTTAGCTAGAGTGAAATGGTGAGAGCATAAAAGATGCAAGTTACTTTAAAAATTTAGAAATTATTAAAAAGAGATCAAGAGTCAAGATGCGCCAAAAACCTCTTTAAAGCTTATACACCTTCAAATGATGTATGACGTTGAAATACTGCCTTGCCTTTTACTGTCAAGGTACATTTTCATACTTTTATACCTTATAAATCCCAAAAATGTGGTGTTTGGAGTTTAGGAGTCATTATGTTGCATTTATCATCAGCCTGACAAATTAAAGTCAGGTGAATCCCTGAATCATGAAACATTAATGCCTAAGTAGATCTTGGATCCACCAGTGAGGCAAAGGTCTGTTCTCCCTGATCTATATGCATCTGAACAAACTTTGTTCAACTGTAGTTCTCTTACATTTACACATATCTGGAGTGAATTATTCCACACCAAATCATAGATAGATTTTTTTTAGCACTAGCTGCTGTTCATCTTGAATTAAAAAGCAAAATCCAAAAAAAAAAATTCCTGTGCTTTGTTTGCTTTTAATACAAATGTATGATTGTCTTTTCTATAAAATATGACTACCTTCATCGCAATCAAGATAAGTTGAAAACATTTCTTTTCATCCATGCTCCCTTGACACTTCCCCAGCTAACACAGGATTATCCCCTCTAAAATAAATAGGATTATGTGGGAATTTGCTGCTTGGTGTCACATTATATCTTAGCTCTTGAGCTCTTTTTTTGTTTTTTTACTGAGCTTCATTCATAATCATCTGCTTATCAGCAAGGAATTGTGTGGATGCAGGTGTGTGATAGGTATGTAATATTTGTTACAGTATAGGTTACATTTTTTTTGACTCAGGTAATCAGATTTCCTTGCCAAATAGTAAGTTTTTTTTTTGTTTGAGGATGGCACGGAGATAATTGCTGGTGGCGCCACTAAATGAAAAAGCAGGCTGAAAAATAAAAGCATTTCTAATTGGACACTTTCATTTTATAGCAAAGTGATCTCAAGAAAACAGGAAAAGCAGAAGGAAGCACATGAATCTTCAATGACTTCAAGGAATTAATAAAATAGCAATTTTAATTCCATTCAGTGACACCAAGTATTTAATATCACTTTATAATACTGCCTGAACCCTCTCAAAGGTTACTTAAAAAATAAAAAATCTAAAGATTAGAACGATTAGCTTCTCACAACTTTGAGGTTACATTGGAGGTACTTTCATAGAACATTCCCAGAACTTACCGGGTATTTTTACAGAACATTCCCCGAATCTACCATATATTTCATTGAACTGAACCATGTACTTATCAGGAACATTTCCACAGAATTTACATTTTTTTTCTATTTAAAATTTCATAGTAGCTGTTCTTCCAGACAGCTTCCCTGGATCATTTTTTATTTAACTTTGCAGGTGTTTTCATCAAACTTTTGTGGAATTGATTATGTTCATACTCAGAGCATTCCCTGGAATTTACATTATATATTAATGAATATTTAATTGAACCTACTGGGTATCTGCTCCTTCAGAAGTTTCCTGTAACATTGCTCGGAAAGGTCATGTAATTCTTTGAAACTTTCAAGGAATTTACCCGGTGCTTTTCTGGAACTTATATAATGTTCCATGGCATTATCTTGAAAGTTTCCTTTGTTTGTCTGACAGGAAAGTACCTAGGTATCTGAGAAGCTGCAGGCATGTAGTGGATACTACCACCATTGAGGCGTCAGGTGTAGTGGTAACAGGTTTCAGGTTGGGTATTTCACGTGTTGGTCAGCTTTGAATTACAATGGTTCCCCCCTGCTCCTTTGCTGCCTTCCCCCTTTGCTGAAGCCATTGAGATAGTGGTGGAGTAAGCTTGTGTGGGAGGCATAAGTCAGACTTAACCTGGAAAATGCCGGGGATATTGACTTTCTGCATTGAGTTCAGTTAAGCCACTTTCTTGTTTTGCTGACAGAAGAGGATTTGGAAATGCTCTTTTTCAACCCACTTGAAAGTGCTGTGTCCAAGGCAAAAAACTTGTTTATGCTTTTAATATTATTGCTTTGTTACTTTCAGGCAGAGTGATCGAATGTGACTGGTTTAGGTTTTACGTTTTCTTTTGATATACTTGCTGAAGTGGAAGACGTGCAGGCTCACCGTGGAAAGTTCCTGTGTGTATTCGATTCCCGTGTTGCTCGCGCTCACTTAAAATCATTGACCGACCGAGAGGTGTTGTGATCAGAGCTCTGAGGGGACAGTGCAATCAATCTCAACACTTGCTTTTCTTCTTGATTCCTGAAGTGGTTCTTCATGATTTTTGCACAGCAACAAGAGTTGATGCTGTGTGCCGCTGAATAAATTTTTGACCAAACATGAAGAGCTGTGTGCTTCATGAGTGGTTCTGGTGAGAAACCACTGAAGTCAACATGGGACTTGTTATTCTGAAAGACAAACAACCAAAAAAATGTTTTGTTATTATTTTGAAAGTGTTGCTACCTGCATAATAATACCCATTAATATTACAAGAGCCAATGGCCAACTGCCAGTACTGTAATGGTTATTGCCATCTTTACTGCATCTGGTGTAGTTAAAGCTTTTTGAAGATATTTTAACCATGGATGTCAACAGTATGCCTCAATGGTTTAACCATAGCTTGCTCAGTGTAATACAGTATTACAATGTTAAGCCATATTGTTTGCTATTAATCTTGTTTGTTGTGCCATCTTCAACTGTTCGTCTGCCTACAGGAATGTGTTTGTATCATACCGTTACTTGAAAACCCAAACATGTAGAAAAGCCCCAAAATTGCAAGTTTTATGACTTAGAAAATAATGTCCCTTTTTGACAAGGAATTATAGCAGCAAAAAACAAAAGTCTGAGTTTAATAGGAGATTGACTTCTCCTGCAATTTCTCACATAAAGTCTGCTGTCAGCCTTCAACTTTTAAAGTAGTTTTCGTCGTTCGTACTCTTTGATTTTCTCCTTTATTTCAATCTCTTTTAATTTCTGTAATATCTTTTATTAAGGCAGTGACATTCTTTCCAACCATGCGTAATTTAGTCAAGGACCCTCATGAATCAGACATGGATTGCGTAAGGCTCTTTAAGGTTTTGTGCCTTTTGTTGTTGAGAAGCAGCAAACACTTCTCCATCTGCGCTTTGTGTAAAAGCGTGAAGAAAGAAGTAACCCTGAGGTCTGGCTTGAATGCTGCACTTCTTGAAAAAAAAAAATAAAAAAATAAAAAAAAGGTGCAATCTTTTCAACATGTGAAAGTTTGGTTTAAAGTCAAACTTCAGAGTGACGATCTTCTTAGGACAACACAAAGTTTGTGGAGGAATTATAGTTTCAAGGTGATAAACAGCGCTTAATGAGATTGAGGTGCCTGTCATTTCAGCTCATAGGAAAATATGTTTATATTGATTCACTTTATCAAGCTGCAGCATGACTCAGAGTTATGTTAATGCTTGTGTTGAGTGTGTGGCCAGTGAGGCTGTTTGTGATGTCAGCCTGACATCAGACACTTTATTATGCTCTGACTTATACGAACCTCTTTGTGTATTGCCACCTTTTCTCGCACATTCCCTCAGGGCCACCCTTCTTCCTCCCACAAGAAGCCCACCCCCCCATTGGAGATGTGTCACGCAATGAGCCAATGCGCCCGCCGGAGACGCACACAAACACACTCAGCCCTTGCAGACCAAAAAACTTTGGATGTTTTGTTCTTCAATAAGACACACGGCAAAAAGGAGAAAACGCAGATCACCAACGGTCTCTGATCCATATTGGTTTGGATGTAATTGATTCCCTGCTGTGAGAAATCTGTCTCTCAGACGGTGAACAAACACTGACAGAACAGTGAAAGGGCAGAGAAAATCTGAGCTCTATCTCTAAGCTCTGTCAGCTAATCTCTGTCAAAGGCACGGAGAGGGTCAGACCTTTGTATGGGTGTCGTTGCTTCATTTCAGATTGATACCTGTCAGATGACCGTGTGCAAATTACGTTTGGTTAAGGACAGCTGGGTCATCATAGCAAAAACACAGAAAATACATTAATATTAAAGAGGAGGGATAGGCACATAAATAAATAAATCAAGTTTTTTTTTATGTACTGAATATCCTCATAATTTGAGGGTTTTTTTCTTGAAATTTGTAATGCTATTTTAAATGTCCAATTTAATTAAACAAAGCTTTTCTCCAAATTGTATTAAAATTCATTTGAAGCAAGCTGTAACCCATTCAACAAAAATCCAATCATATAATGGGATTCAGATTTAATGATATGGATATTTATATTACATATAAAATACAAACTTAAATTGTATAGCAATACCATCAAACGTATCTGATCCTTTAACGCTAATTAGTAAAATCTCACTTTTGTAAAGAAGCCAGCTGATCGTATCAAATCACTGACTGAGCAGCAATCCCTCATCCTGAGCAAGCATATGGCAAAACTGGGAGGAAATCGTTCTCTTTAAACATGAAGATTAATCAATCAGAACCAGGATTGGTAAGACAGGCCAAATGCTGCAAACACGTGGGGGTTAAGTGTTAGAGAGCATAAAGACAAAAACAAAGAAGTACTAAGCCAGCAGTACTTTCTGTGGGTAAGAAAACAAAAAGTAAATAAACAATTGTTCCTTCCAATAAAGAGACAAACCTAAAAATGGAATTGCTGCAAAAGGCATTCCTTCAGTGCAAAGGGAAAACAGAGAGGAAATCTGAGTATTGGCAGTAAAAAATAACCTCATGGGCTCCAACCTCCTACATACAATTACTTCACCAAATATTATCATAAGCACTTTTAAAAACTGAAATGGATTTTAATCAGTCATTCTCAGTTCATAACACAGACGACTGTTTGATTATACGAAATATTTTGATCCACTGCAACAATCCAAACCTTTCACCTTTCACACTCCTCTCTCTCTCACGCAAACATACACACAGCACTGCCACACAGTGTGCACTTCACAGATGCTGCTGTCTAAAATCTGAATTAAAACAGAGACTTTTCTTTTCTTGGCCAAGAGTGAAATATCTTTAGAGCAAAAATCAGACAGTCTCAGTGGCATGCTTGATCATTTGAACCATCGAATGAATCTTAAAGGAGAATTTCTTTTTGTCCAACTTAATTCACAGGATTTTTGACTGTTTTCTTTATAAATATTTATACTCTCTTTATTCGTGGCTCAAATTGAGCTTTAACCAAAGTTACTTCTCTCTGGAGGTGGCACGTCTCTTATTCGAATGACATATCTTTTAAACCTCATTTCTACCCGGGGTTGTGCAGATCGTGGGAGCAATAACAACCGGCCATGAATTCTTATATGCAAACAAAAACTCCCTTGCAAGCAAATCTAAATTCTGTGGGAGCACCAACACTTTATTATTTATAACGTAATTATACCTTCATTTTTCAAACATTAGGAGGATGGACTGAATAAATGTCCTGCGGTTAATTATAGCTGCAGATTTAACTTCGACTTCAACTCTATTGTAACACGCAGAGGAGCTACGAACAATCTAGAAAGCATTGGTGTGTATCAGCTGATACACAGTAGTAGGAACATAATCTTATCTACCTCATGAAAAGTTGGAGCCAGGGTTTCGCCTCAGCATCACACACGACTGGGTTCGGTTTCTTGTGTCATCCTCAAGAGGAGTGCAGTCAGTGGGATGCTCTTGCAATATCATGAAAGGTAAAATATGTCTTACATGGATAGTAATGTGGCTTCTACTGTCTTGGGACCCAATTAACTTTGTGTTTGACTTTTTTAAGTATCATTTTTTCAGTTGCAGGTTGAGAATGTGGTTAGAAACATGAATAGAAGCAGGAAATAGAAAGCAAGGACGCAGAGGAATGCGGGTCTCTGAGTGTAGTGCTGGACAGTGACCAAAAAGAATGACGTCCCAGATAAAAGCAGATAAAAATAATGTCCTCCAAATAGGGGTGCTTCTGTTTTTGGTTTGATTTTACATCCGTTTGGGAAGAAACTCTGGGACTGATCCCAAACCTGTTGGAATGGCTATATGTGCCTTCTTTGCTCAGAACATCTTAGAATCCCCTGAATAACCTGGAAAGATTGATTACAGAAAGATTTACTAAATTTTCCTCTTGGAGCCATTACCTCTTATTACTTGATCTTAAGCAGAAGACGATTAACAGATGGACATAAAGTTTTACATCACTCCACCTTTATTCAATTAAAAGTAACTGTATGTCTTTCAAAGTTGCTAAAGCTACATTACTTAACGATATAGTTCACAACATATGGTTAGCAAACAACACAAACTGCTCAACTGTACTTTTCACTGGTACCAGAGGTTGCGCTCCCAGCCACTCCTACACCATGAGAAATTTATTCCATCTACCAGGGCTGCAAGAATAAAATTATACATATGAAATATATTGTATTTTCAAACTTTGGGTTAGGTAGTTGTCACAACTTCTGTGCGATTGGACAGAAATTTAATGTGGGTAAAAAGGCCACTGACAAAGGCTGCAGTGGTAGGGAAGGGTTAGGACTTGAGTCCATGTAGATTGTGTAATAAACTCGTCAGAAAGAACTTCTTGTGTTCTTGTTCCTCAAATAAAAGTGCAAAAATCTGGTTTTGTGAAAGTCTTTAGATAAACATCTTTGATTCAAAACCACATTTAGTTTTCTTAATTTGGGGAACAGATGTAACTCCTGATGTTTTGAATACATTTGAAAATAACAAATCTGTAAAATAATTCTAACTAACTATTGGTTAAAAATGATCAAGTAATTCAGAAGATTTCACAGGTTTTAAATTTGATCACTTATAATTAAGTCTCATCTTCTCAATTTAACCTGCAGCTGTTCCTCTGTGTGTGTTTATGCATGCATGTCTATTTCTTTGTTTTACCTTGTCAGGACATTTCTGGTGTAATCAGTTACCTTTTTTGATAGGCGTTGTGGGGACCAGAGCCTGCTTTTCATGTATTAGACCTCCATTTGTAACTTTAGGGTTAGGGTTAGAGTTGCTAAAATGAACGGAAATCAATATAAGATATTAAAAAACTCAGAAATACAAATTTGTATCTGTGTCTGGATTTGCTAGTCAGCCAATTTGCAGAGAAAGTTAAAAAAAATGTTGTTTAAGGCACCATTATTACATGCAGGCTTATGCATCTTATTGTAATCTTCATACGAATGAAGTGTGGTTTTCTTAAAAATGTTTCATTTTGCTGCAATCAGGAAAAAGCAACAAGCAGAAAAACAGAGCCGTGTCCAAACTCAGACAGCCAGAGAGAAACTCTCAGGTAAGTTTTCTGATCTTTTAGCAGATATGTGGAGCTTTTTTAAAATTCTAAATAGCATCAGTTGTAAAATGATTTTTTTCTTCTTTTTGTCTGTTGAATTGTGGGTTTCAAAGATCTGAGTGAGAATAGTATCTCTGTATTCTGCGAGAAGCGCCATTCAGACTCTTAGAACTGAGAAAATCAAAGACGCATGAAGGGATTTGCCTATCATAGTGCGCACTCTTCAGTTGTTTCCTTACAAAACAATCCCACGGTTAAATTTTAAATCCGAAGGAGTACCTCTATATCTGCCCCAGTTCATAATGTTTTTTTGTTTTTTTGTTTTTTTTTTAAGTGTTATGAACACACCGTAAAAATAGTAAAATCAAACTCCTCTGAAACAGAGCTTTATTACAAGCGTACCTGTTGTTTTTAACGCTTCTTTGTCGTTCAGAGTTACACCTTTGGTCACTATAAACTCCTCAGAGTGCAGGTGCTGCTCGTAGAAAAGCTTCATCCGCAACACTGGAGACAGTGATTAGAGGGAGGGAATCAATAATACATGGTGAGGGACTGCTAATGTACCGAAGGGACTGAGAGACAGACGACTCCGCCACAGATACCCTGCTGCTGTCTCATATCTGCTGGTTTTTGCCACAGAAAGAACAAGCACGCTAGGTATAAAACGCAACAGGGGAAATAAACGACAGGAAAGAGAAAGGTTAGTCAAACTGAGATAAAAGAGCGTGAAACTGGAGGAAAAGATCACACAGCACAAGTACCGCGCTGAAGGGATGGGGAAAAAAAATTAACTGAATGGCAAAGGCTGAACATGAAAAATCAAATCATTATGGGATATGTTATCCAGGAATAAAGGAGAAGAAAACTCAACAAGGAGCAAAGCACAACAAGCCTATTATGCGCACCAGTGTTCGGAGAAGGGCCCTCAATCTGCGTTCTGACCTGATGTTTAAAAATCGATACGAGGCTGTGAAACAGGCTAAAATGAAATAAGCGTTCGAGCCATCCAGGAAATAAGATTGGCAGGTAGATGGAGACATGCCACAGCGCTCGAGGGATTAAAGCTCGACAAGTGATCTGGCATCAAAAGGGATCAGGGGTTAATGTCTCCCCAGCATTAGCACACCATCCCCAAATGAGCCGGTGGACCTCGGTTCCCCCCCCTGCACCCAAACAAAAGAAGCATCAGAGAACGGAGATGTAATTAATCAGATATTAGTATGAGCGCATGTCCACATCCTTCCACTTTTCATCACGCCCCCATCTCCTTGCCTCATTTTCAGTCGTGCTCGTCATTAGCCTGTATAGGCAAATGCACGACGTTTTTGTGGCGAAACGCAGATATTTCTCCGTACGCATGAGGCCGGGTGTAGGGGCTGCCTCTGTCTGAATGAAACCTCATTACCAGATTGACACTCCAGACTCGTGAGCCCGCGACACTACATGTGGCTCGTTACCGCTTGCCTTTCTCCTCACAGCTTGAACTTCTACATCAGTGGACATCGGCTTCGGCGTCGCTGCCTGTGACCTCCTGCTCATCAAAAAAACAAACAATGCAAAACTGTGACAACCAATATACAAACCAGACTCGTTGTCCCCCCGCAGCATTCCGTTTGTGAAATATTTCGGCTGTAAAAGCTGAGCACACAGAGACGGCACCGAGTGGGATGGGAGGCGGCGTGCACCTTGAAGTTGAAGTAATGGCAGAAGCGTTTCCACGGCGACAAAGGTAAAGTTTCTGAACTGTTTTGGCTCCCAACCTCGACTAAGATTCCACTAATGTGGAGCTGAATAGACACAAACTTGATATTTGTGCTGAAGGGGCTATTGAGAAAGCCTGAGTCAAGCTCACCATTTTTTTGCGTCCTTCAGTGAATCCATTCCATTCAAAGCTCAATGCCACTGAGAGCGGGGAGAGTTCATTAGAAAATGTCAATTCAGATGACGTTATAAAACGTGAAGCACATTACACAAAAAGCCTCATGCTTTCAGGATGTTAAGAGATTAAGAAGAGTGAAATAACTTTTTATCGTCAATTACTTGGCTAATCAAACATATTTAACCTGCAAGGAAAACAATTATCTTTGTCACACTAATGGGCCTTGAATTACTATTGTGTTCTTGCTCAGCACCTCTCTGGTGCTGTGTGTTTGTTGTAAAGTCACATGTAAAGAAAGTTGCCATTGACATGTATATACAGTACTAATTATCTGCTTTGCAATCCGATGGTATGCAAGGACACATATTTTACAGGAGCCTTTTACTTAAAAGTAAGAAAGCAGCCATCAGCTGAAGTATAATTTCTGCATTTGGTAATGCAAGGCCACTTTATTTACATAGCACCTTTCATCTAAGGGCAGCTCAAAGTGGTTATACATAGAAATTAGTAACAACAAGATACATTAAGACAAAACACTTACCCTCAAGATGCACATTGCATTGCATGCATTAACGCAAAAAGGAAAAAAAAAATAAAGAATGTCTAATTTAATCAGGATTGCGCTGGTTTGTTAGTTTCCCTGAATTTTAACAAAAAATAAAATAAAATAAATAACCGTCTGACTAAAACTGATCATGGCGTGTGAGTAACACCATAGCAGCTATATTAGGTTATAACAAAAAGACTGACTGGCACCTCGTCAATCGCTCACTCACCCTCTCCTCACCATCTGCCCTCTTTGTCGAACTCCATGATTCATCTCCCAGGAGAATGTGTTCAAACTGTAAAAAGACTGTTTGCCCGTCGGAGAGCGCCCCTGCTGCATAGCCTCTGCTCAGCCCGTGATGACATTTCCATTTGACCCATAGCCAGCAGTCCTGTAATGAGAATCCATCAAAATGCAATCTCTTAAAAAAAAGAGGATTTCGATTCTTGGATGCCTATAGTGATATGCAAAATGTGTCAAAAAAGGTCTTCCAGTTGGATGATTTCCATTCACTGAAATTCAGTGGAAGTCTTGTGATGAGGAATGGTTTGTTAAATATATCCAAGAGCAGAGTTATGCTAATGGTTACAGACTGAAAAAGGAATATAATTGTACTAAATTATGTAAAATTATATTAATTTGCTCATCACCCACTCATATTGACAAAAGCAGTGCTAGCAGACATAGTAGGCATTCATTGTCCCACATGTACGGGAAGACTGAAATGACAAATCACACAGTGAGATTAAAAATTAAATATTGTTTAGAGTTTAAACTTGTAATGTGGATTTTTTTTTTGTTGAGCATAATAAACATATATTTTTTGCCAAACCAAAATGTTTCAGATCATCCAACAGTTTTATAAAAAACAAATAGAAACGTGGTGGTGCAGTTGGTTGCTCTTAAATTGCCTTAAGATTTGTGTGTGTGTGTGTGTGTGCACGGTTGTTTGTCCTGTGTGTCTCTGTGTTGCAATGTGATGGACTGGTGACCTGCACCTCTGTCCCAATGAGCAGCTGTGGCTCTGCAAAGACACCTGGGTGCAGACAGCAGATGGAAATGATTAAAAAAAAGTTATCGAAGCCAACATCGCCCATTCTGAAAGTAAAGTAAAACTCAATATTTGGTATTAACACCCTTTATACCAGAGGTTCCCAAACTGTGGGGCGTGCCCCCTAGGGTGGGGGGCGCCGTGTCATTGCAGGGGGTGGGGAGCGCGGGAAGCCATCTGGATGGATGAAAAAAAACAAAAAAAACATGAATGATGTATGGTCTCGGTTTTTACCTTAGAATGGCCAACTCTCTGTTATTCCTATGTCAATTTGATACAGTAGGGGCTTCCACACTTCCCATGTCTGTGTCCTCTGTCACTTTTATCAGCAGTTAAAACTGTTTAATCCGTTGTTAACATGTCGTAACCTGTTTTTCCGAGCCGCCTTTAAACGCAACATGAGCGCTTCGACACTCGCGCTGGGTTTCCACCTGTGAAGGAGACCTGCTGCTGCTGTGCGGCGCTACGCAGGTGTGTTGGAGTCATGGCAGCAAACCAGCAAACCGCAAAAAACTTTTCACAGTTTTTCCCCCAAACTAACAGACTGAGTTGAGTAAAGCTGTTGGATGCAGGTAATGTTAGCTAAAAGATGACTAGCTAATATCAATACATCACCTTAAGGCTTAAACTTAACAAGTAGCCTGTAGGCTACCGATATTGTTGTCTATGTTCAGCTACGTACATTCATTTTGCCCCCGAAATAAGTCGATTATCCCCCACCCCACCCTGCTCATTCTTAGAGGCAGGGAGTCTCTAAGAATCCTCTTCCACCTCCCCCCTCACAAACTACGTTCAACCAGACAGCTATTTGTAATCCATTGGGGGGATGGGGGGACAGGAGAAAAAGTTTGGGAACCACTGCTTTATACTAACAACTGCTATTAAGGGACAGTTTTAAAACACTTTTAAGAGTCTTTTGTTTTTTTTTTTTAGAACCTCAGTTAAATTTCAATCCTGACTTTGACTAGGCCACTCGAAAAACTCCAAAACCTTACTTTGGTTCTTTCTTCATAGGTGGATGGACTATTGGGGTTTGGATAACTGCCCTGTTGCATAACTTAAAAATGCTCATACACATCGTGCCTTGTATATAATTTAGGTAATTTTGAATCTGCATCATAAATGTCACAAAAAAATTCTAAGTAGACAATATTTTTGCAGTTTTTCTTTACCATTTACATGGAATGTTTCTTGAATTTGAAAATATTTCTGAGAAATAAACATCTTTATCAAGTGATTATATTGAGTTTGTGGGCAGTGGTAACTGGAGCAAACTCAACAACATTCTCATGTCCTGAACCAAAAAGTGCTTTCATTTATTTTTAGCTCAACATGTGATCATGTAACTATAAAAAAAATTAGCTCAGTTAAGACTGCCATTCATATTAGAATTTGTAAAGGAAACAATTTGTTGCAGAGCCAATGAAAGAAAAGGAGGGAAAGTATCCTGCGGTAATTTCCATTTAATTTTCCTCCACGGGTGGAAGCAGATGAAAACATAACATGCTCTACTGTCATTGGAAGGTTTCATTTTCTCCTGAGCCTCGGTTGAAATCTAACTTATTGCTGTCTCCGTCCTCCCCCACACACTGCGTAATGAGAGAATATTTCCCCGGAGTGAGAGAGCACATCCAAGCTGTACTTTTAGAAACTTTATTAAGCCAACCTAACCAATTATTTTTGGTGTTTGCCTACCTTCTGATGAGTGACGACCCATTCAATAAGGCTAGTAAATGTTAATATGAAACAAATTTTCTGTTGAGTTGTATTAGAGATCAGTGGAGTCTTTCTACGTTTCCGCTGACAATGATTTTGCGTCTTCCGAGCTGGCTTGTTTCAGCGGCATAGGATGTGGGGATTTGAGCAACAAGTCAGGCGTTGGAGCAACACATCAATACCTCTAACTAAGAGGGATTGTGTTTTCATACAAAAGCCTGACAAAACTCCAGCTGGGGCAGAGTCCTTTATTGAATTGCCCAGTTAGCCTGTGATCAAACATGTGGGATGGTGATTGCATTCCTCAGCTGACATTTATCTATTTATCGTCACTGAAAAAAAAAAAAAAAAAGGAGAAAAGAGAAGTAAAACAGTCAGAGAGGCTTTAAAAAAATGAGACAGGAATGGCGGCAAACTGATTGATGACTTGTCACATGTTGTTACTGGGAACTGCAGCAGTCGGCTCTCGCGAGACGAAGAAGTGGAGAAGCAGGTGACTGGAAGATCACACTCACGAAATCACAAGCTGCTGCAGATTTACATGCCGGGGAAAACTCTTGATCACACACTTTATTACATTCAGGCCTTTCATGGCCCTCGAACAAACTTAATGTGACTTTTGTTTCTCAGATTAATTGTCACAGCTATTAAACCATTTAATCTCTTTCTTGTTAATATGGGGAGTTACAGGGTATTGTATTGTCAGGTGTGAGAGCAAATTACGCAGTATATCAGTTTGAACGAGTCCCTTCTTCCTTCTGTGTCCATTAAACTTTGGAGTTTAATGCCTCCAAAGTTAAAGCAACACTATGACCCAGAGCCAATTTAAATCAGCAAGACAACGCAAAGTCTGAGCCATTGTACTGCCTGGAAAAGTGTTTTGTGTTTTTTTCCCCCAGGAGACCTGATTTAAGCTTCTGCAATGAACACAAAATAGTAATGGAGCTAGCTCCTATGTTGCAATGTCAGTGTGATAAAAGGAACTTGCTTTACTTTTTGAAAAAGTGTGCTTTTAAATTATCCAAATGGGCTTTGCTTCCCTGTGATTAATAAACCATAGGAGAGAGCAAAGAAAAACATTTTGAAAAAAGAAAACAACAACAACACAACAACGTTCATTAAAAATGCTGATTGAAATCAGCAGTGGTACTTTCAGACCGGAGCAAAGAGAAAGGCTAAACTCACATTTATTAGTGTCGTTAATGAGTTAAAATGGTAGGATGAGGCAGCTGCTAATCTCAGCTTAATACCAATCTTCTGGTTTGCTGAAGAACCTGAACAAAAGACTTTGTGGTAACTGTGGAAATTGGATAATAGCAAAGGTATTTGCTATTATCCAAATACCTTTGCTATTTGGATAATAGCAAATAGCAAAGGTATTTGCTATTTGCTAATATAGCAAATAAAACATTTGCTATATTAGCAAACATCCATAAAACATTCCATATGTTTTATGGAATACATAAAACTTCCATAAGTTTTGTGTATTCCATAAAACTTATGGAATGCATAAGTTTTAATGTATTCCAGGCTATTTTTTTTCTTTTTCTAGGGTTTTGACCAAATCAAGTATTCTTTTGAATTTCAAACAAGGGGATACATAACTGGTTCTCCATCTGTCCATTCGTCCATCCATCAGTGACATATCCACATTTCCAAAATAATTTATAATTTTCCCTCTGCTTCACAATCATGTGCTACTTTACACTGTTTTCTTTAAATCAAAAATTTAAATTCCAATAAAATGAAGTTTATGGTAATAATGTGAGGGAATGTGAAAAAGTTAAAGGGGTAGAAGTACTTCACTTTTGCATAGATAATAAGGTTTAAAATAGTTCTTGAATGTTTTCTTTTTGTGTGTGTGTGTGTGTGTCTGGAAAACTGAGGCCCACTTTGTTTTGTCTTTTGAGTTTGTTCCAGCATTATCTCTCATTTCATGCAATTCAACACTGCACATCAGCTGTGGAAAAGAAGCCTCTCAGCTGCAGAAGAAAATCCATCAACCTGTCACAGTAAGACAGTCGAGTTCTACTGTGGTCTCCCACTAAAACAACATCCAAAAACAGAGCTCTGTGTCATCTTCAGTTACAGAACTTGCATGTTTTGTAAACTAAATCTAAAGATTTTTTTTTTAATCTGCTTTGAAGTTGACTCATATGGAAAATAGAGAAATCTTTCTCGCATTCTTAAACCTGCATGTGGACATTCCTACAGAGATGCAGAAAGCACAAGAGTTGGCAAAAATGAATCTCAGTGAGAAAACGATCACCTGAAGGATGCTCAGCGTTAACTTTTATCTCATAGCGTTTGATCATAATGCTTCGGTTCATGTTCTCATCACTAACAACTGTAAGTGAACAGCTCACAACTTGGTTTCATAACATGACATTCAACATCAGTTGGAGATAATCATTGATTTCAGCAGGGTAAACTTGAAACTATCATAACCAACCTTCAATTGGTGGCATTGTCATTTAGAGAGTTAAATACTGCAAATTCTTGACATTTTCCAAGAAACCTGTTGCCGTCAAGCAGTCCCAAAGGTGCCTCCACCTTCTCCGTAAACCGAATCTGAACACTGGGACGCATTAGTTTTATCACCCCATTGTTTCTTCTAGAGTGGCATTTGGGAGAAGTTTTATTCTCCAGCTTATAAATGTTTATCTCTAAAGTTTGTATTATTTATTCATCATAATGACGGCTAATAAACTTTATTGTCTATGCACTTTTAATTGCCTGGATATTTAGTGTTAAACAACATCCCATTTTTATGGTGCTCATAAAAATGACAAGAGCACAGATTGTAGCTATTTCTCCTATGACACAGAAAGAGACAGCTGAGTTGATTATGACTCCTGATTTAGAAGCTGATTTCCTTTGAAAGTTTTTTCCGGGAATGTCTGAGTGGGAGGAAACCTAAAGGGCGAATCCAGAAATCCCTTAAAGAACTAAATGTCTCGCAAAAGTATTCCTGTTGGACCCTTAAACATGTTGACACATTAGTACCACACGTTTCAATCTATTTTACAGATGTTGTCGCCATTATAAAGTGACATATAGTTACTAAGGAGGAGCTGAATATGTTGAAGAGTCTGAATTCCCCTCCCAGGTCTGTTGTCTCTATGGCGGAAAATCATAAAAGAGGATAATATTTGAGTTGAACACACCTCATGAAAAAAAAAAAAGAAAAAAAAAAGGGAAAAATATGTCTAAAAACAGAGATGCACATTTCTGGCTCCAAAGGAATGTGTCCTGCATATTTTAGATGGGGTATATAATGAGAAAACAGAAGTTATTTGAGAGCGTTTCCCTGTAGGACTGAAGTAGTTGATTTACTTGTATGTGTTGCTGTTTTGTTTTATGGCTTGCTATGGAGTCTGACCTTTTGACCCTGAGGGAGGTTGTGATTTAGGCTAGGAGGAAAGCTTGGTCCTGATGAGTTTCAGATGTAATACAGAAACAAAGAATCAAAAACCAAACTCCTGCTGTTTTACGACACTGTGAATGTGCCTATGTGAGACAAGCTCAGAGAAATAATTACGACTTGGCCGTCTCATAACAACAACACAATCTGTCTTATTTTCTCTCCTCCAAAGCTGCTTCTTTTGCAGTATTTTTGAAATTATGGAATTATTTCCCAAGACCTGCAAGATTTCAATATTTGTAAAACAACTTCGGAAGGAGGCAATTCCTCAGTGATGTTAACAAAATCCATTTCTTTCTGTCAAGCCAAATTTATCTCGCCCATACATACTGCCAGGGAACCAATTCAAGTTATCTCATAATTATGAGCTAGTGTCTTACATTCATGAGGAAACTATCTCATAATCATGACACAGCTAAGTCATAGTAATAAATCAGCTAGGTCATAATTATGGGACAGTATATCATTATTATAAGATACAAGTTTGCATTTCTGGCAGAAATAGGCATCCGTAGTACCAGCTGGATGCCTACTTGTGCTAAAAGTGTTATGTCAAAAGACTTCCAGTCACTGATTGGCAATGGAGTGGAATCCCTGGTTGCATCACAAGAACAACTCCCTAACAATAATCAGATCCATCATTTGTAAAAGCTCACAGCACTGACACAGCAGAATGTGGAACTTTACATGTTTTGTCGTGTTTCTGTCGTAGATTATGTCGCCTTACTTTCCAGACTTTGGGGTCGCCCTGCTAGAACCGCCCCACCCACATCTGATACTCAATAGTGGTGGAAAATGACCTGAACTGTACAGAGTAGAGTACGGCCATGCTGAGCTGCGCTTAGTAGGCACTAGTTCACTGTGTACAGGTTAATAAATATGTCATAACAAGTTTGGTCACTCTAGTCTGGTTGTTTATTTCTCAATTTTTCATCATAATTTCTGCCTCAGCAAATCTGATTTGAAAATCTGATTTATCTTTGTGGTATTTCATCAATACTGTGATGAAATAGTTTTGAAGTAACAATGATCCTTGGCATGGGGCCCTCACTGATGTTGCCAAACTTTCTGTTGTCTTCAGTAGTCTAAATTAAAAGCTGCTTTTACAGAGACTAGTCTGATTCAAGATTCCTCAATCAAGAGTTTCAGAAATTCTGGAAAGTCGTCAAAAGGTTTGGTTTAAAATCCAAAACTTCAAGATAGTTGCTGGTAATGGTAGACTGTAGTATGTAGGATTTGCATTCATCTTTTTACATACAATTTTAATTGATACTGATACTGATTAAGGATACCACAGGCGTTAATAGCCACTGATTGATGCTTTGTTTCTATTGCACTGTGCATTACATACAATTTCAAAACATGCTGAATATTAGATTCTTGTGCACTAATCGGGTGAAGGCAATATTACTGCTGAACACTATTTGATTGATTTTAATACATTAATAAGGTGTAAAAGAACTGATTCTAAAACAAAAATACTACTGCATTGATAAAATAGTGCATGTTCCAGATACTGTGAACATGTAAAGGCTCCAGAGAGATTATAGAATCAGACTATATTTATTCTTAATTAACAGATCTGGCATGACATCGTTAATAAACTCAATGTGCACTTTCTTTGAACTCCAGAACACACAACATGCTGTTACCATGGTAGCCATGGCAGACCTCAGTGTTGCACAACATTCGACGAAACCAAACTCTGTGCAAGTCCTTGAAGTCGGGCACTTGGCTGAATCTGAAGGTTGGGCCTTTGAAAGATGTTTTTAGAGGAGAGCTTTAGAGAAAGTGAAGTGAATTTTGAAAAAAAATTACAGGTCTGTGGAAAAATTTAACTGCCGAACATGAACGATGCATTTTCGAAGGAAAATTAAAAACTAAAATGTAGGGAAAAAAATATGATTTTCATTCTCTAGGTCCTTGATGCAGTTGATCACTGATTTCTATTTATATTGTGGGATCATTTTGTTAAAGGGGCAGTATTATGCATTTTCTTGGCACAAAGTATAATTTTATAGGTTATAATTATTTTATAGGTTGTAAAAATTATAATTATATTTTTTACAACCATGTAACTAAGTTACCTTCAGTTATTATGAATCTTCACATATATATAAAAAAAACATTTAAAAATTGTGACTTCGCAATTTGACGATTTGAAATTAGACTGTCTCTTTAAGAATCTCCCACTCTTTCTGACACTCCATCTTCGGCATGACATTGTAAGAACAATCATTTTGGCCCCCTGAGTCACTGTGATTCAAGGATTTCTCAAACGTGTATCAAAGCAATACTTCATGTTTTTGATGAGAGAATAATATTATAACATGATATAAAGCTTTAAAAAAGTTCCTTTTGCATGATACCGCCCCTTTAAATGACCTGTGGACATCAACAGATGATTTGTACTGAAAGAGGAGACAAAGTAAAGAAAAACAGCATTTCTTAGTCAGAACTCTTTATGGTAACATTTACAGTCGCCTTATCCTGTTTGAGGTACTAACAGCAAGACCACCAAGGTGACTTGCACATGTTAACTGCATTTTCTGCTTTTCCCCCAGCTTTAAGTGGTTCCTTATGATTTTAACAGGTTCTGGAACAAAAAGTGTTTCCAACAGAGAGACTGCTTATGTTGAGTGAGGAGAAATCTGGTCTCTTTAACCTGTTAACTCCCGCAATGCTCACCAGCATTTCCTGCATAGATGATCTTTGTAGCACTAAATCCATATTTGGCGTCTATGAGGTATAAGCAACCAATTAATGATTCAACACAGACCCACTAAAAAGGTATTTTTAGTGTCTGTTTACAACCGCAGAAAGTGACAATGTTGAAGATGGTATGCTTACATAATGTCATATGATTGTCCTTATATGAAAGTACACATGCGGTTTTGAGGGCCTGACTCTCCGAAAGCTCTTTGTATGATTTATTTACTTTGGAAAAGTCGATAGTGACTTAATTTATAAACTTAGTGATGATGTTTGAAAGTGGTGATGCTGTGTATTGACTGAAGAAAAATCCCCCCTTTAAAAATATTGTCATGAGTTACGGTAATTATTCATTTTAATACTAAGCATTACTCATTTTAAATGAATGAATCATAAAGGCCAGTGGCTCACGAAGTGGTTTGTGAAATCTTCACCAGATGTCAGAGACCGCTCACTAACTCAGTCCAAACATGCCATGCGGCGTTGATAGGTGACGGGCACTGAGATGAGGGATTATGATGAGCTTCTCATGGCATAGCGGCACTGTGAATATTTCCACCAATGCGGGGTTGAAGGGTCATCCATCTTTCTGTGTAGACAGAAAGACAAATAGGCTGACACTCTCCTGTGACTGGCTGTCATATATCTATCTCATCATTATTGAGCTGCTGGAGACCAGCACCCCATCAACCCGTGTCACGCTATCAGCATTTTCACTCAGCCAATGTGCGCAGGATCAGACACAACGGCATTAGAGAGAGGCTCCCCTCTATGTGTGAGGAATCCTAACAAGAAAGCTGGAAATTTGCCTCACACACTTGGTCAAATAGTTTCTTTTTTTTATGGGCTTAAGATAAGTTTGGCAAAGAGACAAATTTAATTTTAAACTTTTTAAAAGCATAATGAAATATTAGACTCAAATCAAATCATTCTCTTGGATTTCCTTAACGAAAAAACAATCAAGATTAATTTTCTGCAGTGCGATCACATTGAGCTGGAAGTAATTGTTTAACGGCTGACAGGTTAAATGCAAAATAAAAACTAACAGCTGAACAACTGGATTTATTTGATACATTTGGAATCACTCAATTATTCTCTGTTAAACTAAACAAATTTGCCGCTCCTCAAACACTGGAGCAGTAATCTATCACAATAATACATTGTGATAGATAAGAAGAACATCAGACCATGAATGAAAATCATGAAATGAGTGCAGGAATAATCATAAAACCTAAACATGTAAGAATATAAAGACAATCAAAACAACTAGAGTTAAAGCAAAGGAACCTCCATGATTTGTCAAAGTGTGTCCTTAGTATGTAACTGATTTGGAAATAATTGAAATTGTTAGGCATTTGGTTCCACATTTGCCAGCTTTGTATTAGCAGAGAACACTTAATACAATAAATTAAGCAATCATAGAAAGACTAAAATAAAGCAAAAGGAATGTAAATTTAAATTATAAACAACGTACAAAGCAAGAATGAATAAAGACAAAGCTATGACACTAAATTACAACAATTAGAACGGCTTAAAAAAATGTATTAATTATCATGAGCAAATAAATTTTGCATAGGCCAAAGGGAATAAAAAAAATCTATGGTCTAGCTTTGAATTCAAATCCTAAACGTTATTCCAAGACAGGAAAATGAAATCTCAAGTTACCTGCACTACAGCAGGAGGAACACAGTGCCTTACTTGAGGTCAGTTGACGCTTGATGAAGGCGGCGTTTCTGCACAACAGCTGTTCAGCAAACTCAGTGGTCACTCCAAGTTAGTCAAGCTGTGCTTCTCCTTTCTACAAAGGAGGAGTACACAATATCAAAATGCTTTAAACTCTGAACACAGAACTTATTCAAATGAACATACTTAATCAAGAAAATAACACCTGGGAACCATTGTTGACTTGTCATGTTTTGAGCTTGAACAAAGGGTTTGCTTTAATTCAGTCTCTCAGAACGACCTGCCAAGTTGGGTTAAAATTATGATTCAAAATGTTTGTACCTCATTAGATATGTGAAGTTCTTTGTATGCTTTCTTTGTAACGAGCAAATTATGCTGAGTCATCGAAATAAGCCTGCAAGGACTTACGTGATGCTCCTTAAATCTCTGGCATCTGAGGAAACGGCAGGCAGGATCCAGGCCACGAAAAGACAGAGGCTTTGAGGTTCGATCTGAGCCTTCACCCCATCAGTGGGCACATCCTCCCGTTCCTGATCTGTTTTTGTTTCTGGCTGGCTGCTCGTTGTAATCACCAGGTGCGAAAAAATCTCATTATCCCAGGTCCTGATCTCGGAATAGCAAGCTGAATAGCAACTATGGCCGGCGCCTCTGTTAAAACACTGACCCCTGCATTAATTGGGCACGACCTCTTGGGTGCCTGCCTCTGAAGCTGATTTGGGATTTTCGCTGTGAGGATTCGTCTTCCCCTCAGCAGCTGGTGGACAGAGGAGACGGGCTACCAAGAGGCTGAGAGGTCAAAATTTGTGGTTGCCATGCGTTGGTCACTGGAGGTTGAAATATCTTCCACTCTTCTGCTGCAAAATCCAGGAAACTAAAGCCTCCTGGTGGAGCTCCAGCACAGGTGTATTTGCTATAAATTAAATGGCTTTCTATTGTTCAGTAAGTCTATCCTCCCTCTGAATGTCCAATAAAATTTATTAAGACAAAGAAGGCAATAACAATGCTTCGCTATTAAGAAGGGGCCTCTGGAGGGTAGAAAGAAATCCTACAATTACTGTCCTGTGATTATCACATGCCTGAGTGTGTATTTTTTATTTTATTTTTTTTCTGTTTGCAAGGTTTTATAGATTTTGTGTATGTGCTTGTGTGTGCCCGTCTATAGCAAAGCCAAAGGAGCAGACACAGTCAACCCGTGGGATTAGAGTGCAATAAAGGAGGATGAACGTGTCCGGAAAACACCAGAATGCGTCCAGACACCACCTTACTGGAAATCAATCCTCTCGGTCAGGCCCCCTGCGTACTGGGTTTAAGTGGGAGTGATGGCAGGAGAGAGTAAAGGAACAGACAGAGACAGCGACGGGAGGGGATCACAGAAAAGTGGCAGTGGTGGACGGGGGGGGAGCTGATCAGCAGCAAACCACAGTGAGTCAGGTTGGTAGAAAGCATTATGGTTAGTAAGATTAGTGAGGCTACCTTTGAGCGCTTTAGGTGTGAGTAGAGGTCAGCATGATCCAAAGGGGAGCCCAAGGCACGGAGGCTGCTGCACGGTGTTGTTTTTCTTATTATACTCACTGTCTGAGGCTGAGACTCATTGAACGTCCAGGTTCAAAACACCAAAAATATCTGCTCGTTTAATAGCGCGCTCACACAGAGGTGAGTCAACTCTCTTAGTTGGACCTGAACAAAAAAAAAAAAAAAAATGTATTTGATCTTCCCATGAAACTTTTCTTCACTGTCTGAGTGCTTGCCGTGATGGGGTTGAGAGCCAAAGGTCAACACTCATATCTGTAGTGCTGAGACGTCATCTGGCAAACAGAAGGCTTAGCTGAAGAGCATGTTTGATGTCTCATATCAGGACAATGATCCTCAATTGTTCTTTGTTTCCAAATGTGTCATAAGTGTCAAATTTGCCTCTTTAGCAAACTGTGCACTGACTTTGTCTACGTTGTCAGTGTGACAAAGTACCCACTACAAACACAAAGTGACAAAACACAAAGAGGTGTGGGTGCTTACACAAAAGGAGAAATCTGCTGTGGAGGTGTCTGCGTGCACACATTGGAGTGCATGCAGTGTTATTTCTTTAAAAATGTTGATGCGCATTAATCACCAGGAGAGAGAAAGAGGGGGTGGGGGGGTTGGTAAGGTTTGCCTTGGTGACATTGGAATGCAGACGTATTGGAAACTTGCAGAGTTTGACGCTGCATACTGATAGACCAAACAGCAACAAGGACAAAAACAAAGAATCCATGATTTAACAGCAGACACGCTGTTCTGCTCACAAAGTGACTTCACCTTTACATTTCAAAGACATGACTCAAAACTCAAGGAAAGGACAGAGCATGTGTTTTACTTTCATTTGACCAAATACTCTCCAACTAATTTGTAAATTCAAAAAGAGTATATAGACTTAAGGCCTGCCAATTTGCTCACAACAAATCAGTGAATATGGCCTTACATTCTGGCCATTATTATTTGAAATCCAGTTTTGCACAATTTAGTCAATTTTCCTCAGTATGGTTATCTACAATATGTAGAATCTATAATTTTGCCTCAATTTTATTTTAAATTTGTTTTCTACATGCACAGTTCTTTTCCATTTCAACTATTTGCAAGTAATGGCAGGCCCAACAGGGAAAGAGTCTGAAAGAAAAGTTCTGCTTGTTTTTTTTTATTTTTTATTTTTTTTTTATCTGAGCTTCAGATAAAAAAAAAGATGTATTCTTTTTCAAGCACTCTATCCCACTGTGGAATTAAATAAACTATGCCAAGTTCTCTGGACAACTGTAACATTATGTAGTTTGATCTCCTGCTGGTCCAGGCTGTAATAGATTTCTCTGAAATTTAAAAAACAAACAAAAAAGTAAAAAATCTTGGAATCAGCAATAGTAGTTTGTTTAGGAATAGTTGTCAATGTATGGAAATGCTACTAAAATGTCCAGATATGAACACTTCAGATTATGATATGATACATATATGTTCTGTTCTTGTGGAGTTTTAGAAAGTAGCTTCTCTTTGATTGTTTGTATAAACTGAAAAATGAGTATTCACTTCACCTTGGGCAGCTGCAGTTAGATTTATGTGAAGGTCATTTTATTTTCACCCTGCTGGACCTGAGGACGGGTTCAGAGATGTAGCGAGGTACAGATAAGGATGGGACTCTCCTGTAGGTTCAAGATTGCATCTTTGTCAACATCCTGTTGAAGATTTACAATGCCACACTAATCTGAGCCAGAAATGATGATTCCCTGACCTCTGGTGAGGAACTGCACGACGCTTTCCAGTGTTAACTCTAGCATAAGAGGTGATAACTTCTGTTGCTTAATTACAATAAACTGAGTCTGACATGTCTGCTTCCTGTTCACTGATAATTAGGCGAGTCATGACGAGTTCATGTATGTCTTGGGTTAAGCCCAAAAGGTTTAACCCAAGACAGATAGTTTGTGAGCCAGATAACCGTGATACTGACCAAATATAAGTAAACGTTTGAATTTGAGGACAGTTACAAACATATCTCTAAAATTTTACTCACTAAGTTTTCTTGTCTTGGGAAGGCAGAACATCTTCAGTCAGAGGCGTCTTCAGATTCAGTGCAGTACAGTACAGACTGCTACAGAAAATCTTTCCTGCCAACAGCCATCACCATCTTCAATAACTCTTTGAAGAATCTTAATTAATGAGTTACAACAATATTTAATTTCCCTTTCGGATTAATAAAGTATTTTTGAATTGAATTCTGGCATTTAACAAATATAAACAGTTTTGGTAATTCTATCTAAGCCAAAATGAAACAAAAAAAAGTTTAGTTTGATTTAACTTCAGACAGTGATAAAATAAATAAAATGTACGTGTCCTTTTATTTGGTCAATGGAAAAATCTGGTTCCAACTGTGCATAAGAACAGTTTTCTGTGAGTTGATTCAGCGTGTAGTGGAAATATCGAAAGCTTCTATTAAATATTGGATTGCTGTTGTTTTCTTTTAATTAAATTTTAGGAGGCTGCTTCCCAACCATTTTATGGTCCCTAAAGGATGATGAAATGTCAGTTGTGGCATTATGACAAATCATAGTAATCAGATCAGCTACCCTACAAAAGGCATTACCTCCTCCAGCAATGACAGGATGGCTTTTGTGATATTTAGAAGTGTTTGGCCATTACAGTCCTCTAGAGCATACACCTGTATAAAATAAACAGTGGCAGTCCAATATTTTGTACGTCAAGCGTTTCATTGTGTTGTGATTGTAAATGTAGATATGGGGCTCAAGTGTTGACTTTTGGAAAATAAATAAATAAATAAAAGATATATTTACTTAAAAAAATTGGGAAAATGTTAGATATAGACTAAACCAAGTGAAGGTGTTTGTTGTGAGTCACAAATGAAGCGATCGAAGTTTTCCACATGCACCATACTGGGGTTTATTTATAAGCCAAGCTGTTGCTTGTCATTTGGCCAGGGCCACTAAGAGCTCCTGGGAAAGAAATGATCCATGGTTCCATCTGAATAGACGACCACATGTTGTCAAGTCAATACTTTGCTATTGAAATAATAGACAAAGACTCTCCTGCGAGGCAAGAAAGCCTGACCTTCAACAAACCAGATTTTTTATTTTTTATTTTTCGCAATGCCATTAACAGCTTTTTGCTCTCACTTTGGTCTTTTTTGACATCTGTGAAATAACAGGGAAATATGCTGTATGTGTAAGCAGGGATTTAGCTTTTAATTTAATGGCCTAAACATATGTTTTGTTAATCCAGTCTTTTCTAAAACAGTTGGCGCCACTGAGCACACTGCACTTTAAAACCTGTGTCATCATAGAGTACCCTGCAGAAATATTCAACCCTTCAACGTTTCCATATTTTGGAACATTAGCCAAATTTTTTAAAGTAAGGTAGAAGGAATAGGATTCATAATTTAGGTGGGTGGGGGGAATCATGAAAAACAGAGCAAAATATCTGCATTTGTATGTATTCATCCACATTCAATACTGAGAGTATGTCTACTTTAAAAGATCTAGAGCAGGGGTCTTCAAATCCAGTCCTCAAAGGCCGGTCTCGATTTATTTCACTTTTAGATGTGTGTCTGCTTCAACACATCTGAGTCAAATAATGAGGTCATTAGCAGAACTTGACTGGATACCTGAGGAGGTGATTCAGTCTTTTCATTCAGGAGTGTTTGACCAGGGACACGTTTAAAAGTTACAGGACAGAGACCCTCGAGGCCTGGAGTTGAAGATCCCTGCTCTTCTTCACAATTCAGCCAGACTGCATACAGATTTATTTTCAATTTTGAAGTTCTGCCACATATTATTAACTGGATTTGGTTCTATACTTTGACTTGGCCATTGGCTGAATTTAAATTCAAATCCAAGCTTTATAATTTTTTTTTTCATATAAATCTCAGGTTCCTTTTGTATTACGAAGATGCAGCATGTTGTGTTGATCTATTACACACTTTACCAATAAATAACATAGAAGTCTGTAGTTGTAACCTCACTATTTTATTTTTGAAAAAGTTCAAAGCACATGAATACTTTTTGACAGGCCTGAGATTATGGGTTTTATACTTTTTCTTTTTTATGTCTTTTAATGTATACATGTTAGCCAAACACATTTCATGCTACTAAAAATGAGGTAAATTGCAATGTTTTTTGGTCAGGATTTTTTTTCTACTTTGATGGCCAAGGACCAATCCAACGCACTGATCTGCTCCATGCCTTATTTTCTCATCCTGCAAGTTTAAGGTTTATATAAAGCAGCAGCCAAAGACAATAGACTATTGGCTTGGATTGCATCCGGTAGTTCCTATTTTCAGCTCCCCTTGACTTTAGTGTTGGCACCTCAGGCGATGAGATGAGCTGCTTGAGGCTAGGGCTTGAGGAAAAGCCTTGGGCATAGTTGACATATCACACACCGTCATAGAGAGAGAATGTTAAGAGGACAGTATCAATCACATCTAGGTACCTCTAGACCTCATAACCACAGATAATCTTTTCAATGAGATTCCAGCAATTTCTCTACAAACAACTGTCCTGGAAATTTTTGAAAAACTATGTGAAAATTTAAAAAAAGGCGCAACACTAAACCATAAACCTTAAGACAAACAGGGCCACGACTGTGGATAAGGCAAAAGCTGGCAAAGATAACCCACTACATCCTGATGACCTGCCATGCCCTCTTGACAGTCCACCCCCATGAACACAGGTAGCCACAAATGAGCTAATTTAAAACAAGACTGTTGCCGGGATGAGGCTAAGAGTCAGACAGCCAGCTCTGGCAGGTGTCAAGGTGCCCAAGAGCATCCCCTGGACTGCGCTCATTTCACACCTTCACTTTTCCCCTGCTACACCGCAAGCTATGTTTTCAGCACAGGAAATGGGGGATTTAAGAACTATATTAAGTCCAAAAGTAAAAAAAAGAAAGAAGGAAACAGATGGCTGTCTCTTCATTATTATTTCATGGGTTTTCACAAGGATGTGGTGTTGCCAGCCAGTGGGCGTAGACACTAATGAGACAAGGCTGCCCTGTTTTGCTTTGAGCAAGAACACATATCAAAAAAAAGTGTTTATTACAGTTAGAGTTATATACAAAAATGCTGTTTTTACTTCCTGACACTGTAGTTATCACTAGAAATGTCATATATTTGACACGATCATTGAGCTGCTGAAGAGTACCCATTATGGGAAAAAGCACAAAACCAGCTAGGTGGGCAGCCTCATGTGGTTAAGGCATTGTCACTTCAATTGTTGCTTCTCACATGATCAAATGTTACACTTTCAGATAATAGTAATAATAGTGATTGCATTGATGATGTGAATACAGAGAGATTCAGGAGGCTTGGATTTCTCATTGCAGGTTTATATAATGTATTCTCTTCTCAAAACAGTGTTTGGTTTATCTGGTTTGGAAAAATCTGCAGACATTTTGTGAGAACAAAACATCCCCAAATTGTTGCCAAGGTAACTTCAAGGGTTTTACAAAAACGTGCAGGAAAGAATCAAAACAACATGTCACGTATGTTTTTGATGAGGGAATAATATCATCACATGATATAAACCTCAAAAAGTTGATTTTATCCTGATATGCTCCTTTTTTACTTGTTTATGTAAGACAGGAGTAACACCTGGTCAGTCAACAAGGTCATTTCTTACCTGCAAATATTTGCCTTTTCAACACCTGTATGTAATCTTATGTCGGGGAAGCTTACAACCTGCCGATTAGGTGCCAAAATTGGCATTTAGCAATTAGCTCATTTACCCAAATGATCTACAGTGCCTCGTTAATTACAGCTCATGGCAGCCCAGTCCCAGACCCTGGATCTGAGTCAAAATCAGAGCCTTTAGAAGAACACCAACAGCTTTGTGAGCAGAATGCAAAGTACAGATTATGGTACATAGACAGATGAGGAGTCACAGCAGCTCATACAGTCCCCTTTTCAGTGTAATAACAATTACAAATGTGGAAAAACACTCAGATTATTGGGGGAAATGGATTAGATAAACAAAATTAAGTGCACACCACTCCTGTATTCACTGTGGCAAATTATGCATCTGAAAATAAGCCTTTAAAAAAAATGCAGTTTGCTGTTCAACAAAAAATAGTTATCTGGAGTTAAACTGCAGTTAAGGACTGATGCTGATTGCCTTGATCAGAAAATTCCCAGAAATGTTTATATGATTGCAGTGACAAATCTTTTGACAGGTGCAAACATCAAAAGTGTTGTGCTGCAGGAAAACTACCAGACATTTTCATGCCTGTCTGCTTCCTTGAAAACAAAAACAGCAAAGAATCAGCTTATGAATCTAATTAGAGCCACAAAGTGCCAACAGTGGAGCTATGAGATATTAAGAGATGTCTTGGCAGCCAGCCAGGTAATTTACTACTACTACTTTATTTAGGTCTGTTATTTATCAGTCCTCACTAAGGGCATTTTGCACAAAGTTTAGATGTGGTTTGGAACAAGCCATAAGAAAAATATGTCATTTTCTTTAAGTACCAGTGAGTAAGGTCAAATAGTGACAAGGTGCATCCAATTAAGGGTTTGAAAATCATCCTTGCACAGTTAATTATGATTAGGATTTAAGCAAAATCTTTTATTTCGCTTTTTTTTTTTTTTTACAAATTACTCTGGATTTTATTGTGATTTTATGTTGCATACCAACACAAAGTAACACAACTTGTAATGTACAAAAAAATATTTACGTTATTAAATGATTTATCACATACCTAAATATTTGACAAGTGTGGGATTTACATTCACATTCAATAAATTAGAATAATCGCTCCAATGGGGCAGAAAAAAGCTAATTCCGGCTCTTGAAACTTTTATTTTTCAAATCTTAAATGAAAAAATATCTGAAACAAAAATCAGTCTGTATTTAAATAATCTAAGTAATGAATAGAATTTAGTTGCTAAATTGAATTAACTTTTTAAATATTTTCAAATCTATTAAATACGTATGAGTAATGTTAATGTATTCATCTATAAGTATTTGGGTTGGGGAACACTTTTCATTCCACTTCAATGTTGTACACTTGAATTTGTCATAAAACCTTACTAAAATATTTTGCGATAAAATTTAACAAAATGTTAAAAACAGCAAAGTCCTGTAGATTCCTTTTTTTTTTTAATTGAAAAAGACAAAACAATTACACTCATTATTGTTTTCCTTTTGGTATTTCTAAAAACCAACTAACAGGAGAAACGTTTCTTCTTACTAAGTTGTCATTACAATAGAATAAGACGGCGCTCCTGCATAGATCGCAGTTATGGTTCGAAACAGCCAGGACACAGAAAGGAAGAAGAAATATTGAGAAAAAAAAAAAAACTTTTTATAATTGTTTGTGTTTGACTCTTCCACAAGCCCGGAGCCCACATTGTGGCTGCGTGTTGTTGTCTTCAAATGTGTGTATTCTTCAGCTCCCCTGCTGACAGTGTGTGGGTGATGGATGGCAGTACGCCTGTTATGTCACCCAGACACACATTCTCACACATATTGGCCTGCAGCCTCAGAAGCTGGTTATATTCCATTAACATGACCAAGATGACAATGCTTTCTAAGGCAGTAACGCCGTGTCACGCTCGGCCACCGTGGAGACATCTGAACAGGTTGTATTAAACATAAACACATCATCTGTTGCTGTCTCCCTTTGTTCCTGTGTTAACAGCTGAAATTATGTTCTCTGTGCTGTTATGCAAACATCAGGTGTTCTGAGAAACTTGAGAAACAGCTGATGGTGCTAATCATCTCAGTAGGGAACCTTTTATCCCTAAAGATGAGGAAGATGCAAAAACATGAGCTGATTCATAGACCACTGGATAACACTGGTTAATTGAAATAATAATAATAAAAAAAAAATGAACAAAAAAACCAGAACAGAAAACAGTTGGGTTTACTGGAAGTCATCTTGAAAGCAAATATGTAAGATTTTATGTTTGCACTAGCAGTTTAAATTAATTGGCACATAAAAAATTAAACTGGGGACATAAAAATTACACACATATATATAGTATGAAGGTGTAGAGTAATTGTCAAATTCTTGCATTTAATATCATACAGTCATCTGCATTGTCCTTCATTACAATGACTTTTGAAACTCACCCAACGGTTTTTCTTTCAATTTATCATGCTTTAGAAATGAACCTGCACATTTTTCTCAGCAGCTGGTTGAAAATGTAGGACACCCCACGGGGACAGTGACGTTGTTTGTACATTGTTCTTGTCATTAGGTTCCACAAGCTGTTTTTGTAGTTCTTTGCAGTCTGACATAACAAAATTATTGTTAGTCCGTCTTGAAAGAACAATTGTTAAATCTCCAGATTGTAGGTATTGCAGGAGATCATTATCCGCTTGACTTGGCCTTATGTAAGAGAAAAGAAACATGAAAGACAGATAGAAGAAGAGCTCAGTGACAGACTGAGTTAAGCTTTTGCAGCTAGCAATGCTGTGTTTTATATCAAAGATGTGCTGGTTTCACGTTATCACGAAAATATTGCAAGACACAAGATTCTGGAAAAGTAAAAATAGAGATTTATGATATCTATATATAGTCGACTGGTCTGTTACTGGCCTTTAAAATGGAAGAAGGTTTGCATGAAGAATCTAAAAGTCATGACAGTTCATGTCAAAAACAACTAGTATGACACCATATTATTTACTATGTTATGAGAATCTATTTAAACTACAATGCCAAAAGTACTTGCTCAGTTTTTCATATCATTGTATTCAACGTTTTCAGTCATTTTATAAGCTCTTGTATCTGGACATACAGAACGCTTCTAGATACATTTGAGAAAGAATAAACAGCAGATACAACTTTGGTACTGGGACAGGCTGACATTATTGTAATTAGTTGAGTATTTCCAATTTTTTGCAAATTAACATTCTGTGGTCAACTGTTAGTGGTATTATAACAATAAGAACAGCAGCAGCACAACAGCGCAGACCGAGGTGCAGCGTGAGAAGAAGTCACAGACCGTCTGCTGAGTTAATAGCTACAAACCTCACAACTTAATATAAACTTCAAATTAGCTCAAGAACAGTTCATAGAGAGCTTCATGGAACTGGATTCCATACTTGAACAGCTGAATCCAAAACTTTCGACACCATGTGCAGTCTAAAGTGTAGCACACAGCTGATGGACTTCTGTGCGGTGAAACATCATGTTTTCTGCTCTGGTAACCCAATAGACGAAGTGGGGTTTGTCAGTTGGCATGACACAGATACTTCTTTGAGCGCATTTTGCCAGGTGTAAAGTTTGGTTTAAGAAGAATTATGTTTTTTTGTTTTTTATTATTTGCAGGAGTCCATTGAAAGACATTTTTGGACAGTCTTTGGAGGGCATGACTGTGCACTAGTGCAGAAAATAAGGTGCCAATCTTTCAAATTCAAACATGATTAAATTAAACATTAGAATCATATAAAACTTAATAAAATGCTTAATATAAATGCAAAGTAATCACGTGACGCGTTTAAAATGAAATAAGGAGATGTTCATATGTTAAGAATTAGATGCAGTGTATGTGTAAAGTCAAGTTATCCACTACTTTTGGCAATATATTGTATTTATTTATTTATTTATTTATTTATTTTTTTTTTTTGCTATTTTCATGCATGTCTTATTCCAAGGTTTTTCTGATGCCTTAAAAATGGACAAAAAAATGCTCTTTCATTTTTCCAAAAAGAGATCAAAGGTTTTATGAATAATTTATTTTCAGTGAATAATGATACAGTTCAAATGTCTGCAGTCTAAATATTTTAGATTTTGTACAGGAGAGTTCAAAGATTAAAGATCCCCTAAAAATCATTGAAATAACCATTTAATTTAGGCAGAATATTATTCTAATTAGAATCTAGTGTCAGTTGCTGTCAGCAGTGCATGGATGATGAAACAAGGCCACCCTGAGTCAACATTATAAATGATCCCTAAAATCCAAAAACAATCAATTTAATAGAATCTGATCAGCTCCGTTTACATAAAGTCACAATTATTTCAGATCAGTTCTCAATTTAACGTTAGCAACTTCTGTAACTGTAAAATAAATATCAGTAGAAAGTTTAAGATGGATCACTCTAATAGGAGAATTCCTTATCAATGCAGATCCCTTCTGTGATGAAGAAAATAACCACTGGAATATCATGTTAATTACAATCTGCGTGAATGCTGTTCTTTATCGAGAGCGCTCACCATTCAGCCCGTCCGCCTGTGTTGTGTTTTAAAT
Source organism: Poecilia formosa (assembly GCF_000485575.1). NCBI lineage: Eukaryota > Metazoa > Chordata > Actinopteri > Cyprinodontiformes > Poeciliidae > Poecilia > Poecilia formosa. The sequence continues at coordinate 389,997 of NW_006799966.1, read as the reverse complement.
GGGGCCGGGTTATTTTTTGATGGAGTGACTGGAAATAGAAACTGACCTTAAAAGTGTGATGGATGAGCAGGTTGGACGCAGAATACTAAAGGCAGCCACATCAGAGTTTAAGGTCAACACGCAATGACAGAAGTGGAAACAGGAGGACGATTCATTTCTCCACCGCCTGAACCTCCGATCCCTCATCACAACTCTGTCTCGGCCATCTTGTGTTTTCGAGCAGGCAGACGTGTCAGAGCGAATTAGCGAACTCACTCGCTGGTAATTGGTTTCTGGGGAGAGGTTTTTAGGCTGACATTAGGAAAAGGGTGGCTTCCTTCTCTTGTTAATTAAGTCTGTGGTAAGAGTCAAAGAACATGACAGCGTTGTTCCTTCGATGAACAACGCTATTAGGCAGATGTGCACTTTAAAAGTTTTTGCTTCACTTTGTCAGGTCACTGAGTGGACAGCTTCCACGTTGTGCAAAGATTTCTATGCATCATTACAAGAAGGTTTAACGAATAATGGGTGGGATAAATGCTGCTGGAGCCTCTGACATGACTGCACCGATTAGCTCCAAATAATGCACAACCCCTGGCTGGTGGTGGATTGGCCTTTTGGAGTGTGCAACAGCTCATGGCTGATTAAACTTTCATCCAGCAATTGCATTTTTAATGCAGTCTGTCAATAGTTGCAAAAGTAAAGGCAAGTTAATGCTTTGGGTTAAGATGTTTACATGCTTGTGTTCATTATAAATCCATTATGGGAAGAAAGTTCACTGATACTAATTCTCTAAATTAGATTGTAATTCACAAAAGGATTTACCTGAGCAGGTCTCATATGACTTGAAACCTGTAAAAAATGTAAGTCAGTAAAACTCAAATTAAGAACTCATTGTCCCGGTATGCAGACTTTATGGACACATTAGCTAGATTGTGTAATATCTGCAGAGAAACATGCACATGCACAGTGCTAGCGTGATAGTCGTAAACATCTGTTCATTCTGTGAAATTGCTGGTTTATTGGGGATAACAAAATTAAATTGTGAATTCATCTGCTGTTAAAGTGTAAGGTTGTTGATACTCACAATTCATTCCTCTAGTGACAGGTTATTGGAAACAATACACAGTAATATTAATAATAAATGACACCACACATTTCTCATGTAACACATTACAATTCCCTGAGTTTTACAGTACCAGGTGCCTTTCCTTCAGGGTTTGTGAAAGACCTGCAAACATGCTCACATCTCCTCATTGTGTGCAACTTTATCCTTCCAATGCATTAAGAGGGGGCCAACAAAATAACACCACAAGCTCAGTACATCTGTTTACTCCGTCAACTCAAATTGTCCTCCAGAGCAAAGCTGTAGGGTAAATGATTCAAAGGCGTTGTTATATCAGGCAGCCTTTTAGTTGTTTTTTTCCAATCATCTTTTTTTTTTCTTTTTTCAACAGCATAATATAAACATTCAGAAGATTTAGTGTATCGCTGCTATTTAGAGTTTATAGCTAAAGCATTGCAGGAAACTGAACTTGATAAAACAATATTTAACAATCCCCCTGAGGCACTAAAGTGTAACGCTGCCGTCTATCAGAAAGAGTGAAACCGCTGTCCTTAAACTTGTCAATATACACATTTTTTTTTTATCATGTTCTATTTCCTTTCATTTTAATTTTGATCCCATCCTGTGCAGGATTTCACTCTCTAATTTAGGGATGTGTTCTTTGTGTTGACTTTTCAGTCATTCTTGTATGAGAAGACATCATGTGAAACAAGAAATGTCTTTTGTATTTTGTGTATTGTTTGTTACAGAAATCTTTTCGCTGGTTGTCGTGTTCTTTTATTCTGTAAGCTGCTGACGTATCTCCAAAATTCCAATCAAAAAATTTAGTGTTTATATTTGCAGAAAATGAGAAATGGTCAAAATCACAGAAATGATTCAGAGGTTTCAGGCCTCACACAATCCAGAGAGAACAATCTTATATTCATTTAGAATCAGCAGCACTAATGTTTTAACTCAGGAAGAGTTCAAAAATCAATATTTGGTGGAATAACTATGAGGTTTTCGATGGGGTTCAGTGCAGTGGGCTCTTATTTTTTTCTCCAGAGCTGTATTTCACTTAAACTGAAAGTGGCTCAAAGTGTGAAACTCCTAATATGAATAAATATCCAGGGGATGTAGGAGTTCAGACAAAGAGAGATTATGAAACTACCTGAGAAAACTTTGTGATTTGTGATACTAGATTTTAAAATTAGCAATTACTTCACTGTCCAGTTTTTGACCTTGATCATATATCAGTCTGCTGCTTTGCTTTGGTCTAGTAGTTTTAAGAAGCTTGTATGAATATTTTCCTCTTTAATCAGTTCCTGTAAGGAATTGTTGAAACACTACATTAATCTTTTGAGCTTTCTTTACTTTCTGAGTATAACATTTTCATTTTTTATATAAATAAAGCGTCGATGAAGTTTTGAAAGTTTAATGTGAACATCTTCAACTTTTTTTTTGCCATGATAGTCAAAAGTTTGTCTAACATAAAAGTTGCATTTATCCATATTTGTCCATATAGCAACCAGTAGTAGATAATAATGTCTCAAGTCTGCTTAATTCTGTCTGCATAATTCAGAGTGGAGCACGATTGGTAGTTTGTCAAAGCTGTCAACAGGACATACAGTATGCATGTCCCAGGAGGTATCATTAGACCTGGAAAATAGCTTCTATCTTTATCTGTGCAGGATCTCCGTCATCCATTACCAGGACTTGTTCCTTTTAAAATATACACAGTGAAGAGTAACTCATCTAAAATGCACACTATATTGTAAAAAGCATTAGGTCACTTGCCTTTACACCCACATAAACTTTTAGCATCTTATTTTTTACACAAATGTTTTGTGTTAAAAATAAGTACTCTTCTGAGAAGAATGTGTCTTCAAGGTGTAGGAGAGTTCCCAAGGAAAATCTTTGACCATTCTTCCACAAACCCATTGGGGAGATTAGGCAGTGATGTGGGACCAGAAGGACTGGCGCACAGTCTTTTTTTTCTTTTTTTAAAGGTTTCATTGCCTCTAGTGACCTTTATTTGATAGTCAATTAACAGGAAAGTGGGTAATGAAAAAAGGGGGAAAACATGCAGCAAAGGTCGCCAGGCCAGGAATCGAACCTGCGACAGCCACATCGAGAACTAATGCCTCCATGTTTAACCCCCGCACCACCAGTGCACAGTCTCTGTCTCTATTTGAATTCAAAAGATGGTCTATCAGAATAAGAACCAGGCTATGTGCAATGTCCGACTACTGTAGAAATTATGGGATACAAAAACTGAGGGCTATGCTTACATTTCTTTTAACTCTGGTTTTTATTATAAAAAGTAAAAAAAAAAGAAGAAAAATCTTGAAGATAATTCACCAATTCCAAATAAATTATATCAAATCTATCAATAGTTAGATCACAATTATTAGTTCCCTTAATGAAATTGCTCAAAACTCTTATTTTTTCCATGCCAATAACCACAAGGAAAACTGTTCATACTTGTACTGCTTCCAAAAGAAAAATAAAAGACAAGCTCTCCTAAGAGTGTTTGATGAGTATATTTTATTTATATGCTGAACTCCACATGTGCAGTAAATACATTGTTGTTCTGACAAACATTTCATACAAAGTTAGATTTTCCCCATACACAAGAAAGTTGTTTAGAATATATCAGTGTTACTATGATGATATTGGGTTTCTGGTAACGTTGTAATGTCATTATTATTATTACCAACAGCATACTCTTCCTGTAAGATGAATTACAAAAACGATTTTCAGAAATCGCCTTACTCAACATTCTGGGAAACGAAAGACAGTCATGCTTGAGTTCATCAGTGTAAAATGGCCACTGACTACATCCATCATCATGCCTCGAGTTCATTTGGTGTCAGTGAAGTGGTCGGGAGTGGCAGGATCAAACACTCCTTTGTAGAGGGAGAACTTTCAGCGGGTCTTAGACGCCGCTTTAATGCTTTTTGATAACCAGATAGACACAAAGAGAAACAGACAGACGAAGGAATGATGGGTGGATAAGTCCTCAGAATCAAAGCGTGGCTGTTAAGACATAGAGCTGCTCAGGATTTAAAGGGTATCACTTCACTCTGGGCGGCAATGTGTGCTGTGAATGGTAATCCAGGCCACAATATCACATGAGTGCAATGTTATCACCTGGGAGAAAACTGAACTTCCAGTGCACAATGAAATAAATATATGCTATAGAAAATGAAATCACTTCGCAACAGGGGACCATTTTAGCAGTCTCATGGTGCTGCAATTTTCCAGGAAAGACTTTATACATTATGGATGAACCATATTGTTATAAGTGTAGAACAGCTGGACGTCTTCTTTCCTTCTAAACATCCTTTTACTGTATGTCCATGCTTTGCATTGGCAGCTTTCCTGAATTTTTGTGTGTAGGTAAAACGTTACCTCATTCCTTCAGGAGGCAGATGACTGTAAATTCCCCAGACAGTATGGAACATCTTTCTTCTTATTAGCATTACTAAGAAGAGATCTGTTCATTTTGGAAGCTCTATTGCTGTTTTTTTTTTTTTCTTTTTTACTGGGAATTCACTTTGGATGGTGGTGAAGAATCCTGGTCTTCATAGTGGTGATACAAACATTTAAACTTTCACACTGATTTGTATTGGTTCAGAAGGCTAAGAACGGCACAGTTACTTGCTACTACTGAGTGATTCAAAATGCAGGAGTTGAATTAAATATCATCTAACAATATAAATTGCATTAACTGTGGTTAACTGAGTGTTTATTCCCTTAAACATGAAGAATATATATATATATATATATATGTGTGTGTGTGTGTGTGTGTACATATTGTTCTATTTGCTTCTTTTTTAAAAATATTTTACACATGAGGTGAATGTGTGAAACAAAAGTTGAGTTCTTGGTTGTTTGCATGAACTTGTTCAATAAAGCTAATTCTGCTTCGTACGCATCATAATCTAGTAGCTAACCATTGTTGACACATTTATTCCACTGATGGGTTCAGATTTCCCCCTCTTTCTGTCATTAAAAAAAGAAAAAGCATTTTATCTTACGACATAATTACCGTGATTTAACTCTAACAAGGCTTTTGGTGAGTGGTAAGTAGCACATTCTTGGTCTTAGGCTTTGCAGAGCATTAAGTATAGCAGCCACACTAACATCAATTTAGAATTGTTTAAGGCTGTGTACTTCTGAATGTGGCTATAATTGTGGAATAGTGGAATGAAATACACAGATTTTAATTGTGTTGGACTTAAAAACTGTTTATGAACTGCATATGTTGACTTATAAAGTACCTTATGTTGAAAACTGTTTTAATTGGGTGGTTTTTAAATAAAACTGAACTGAACTGAACAGACTTTCCCACGATATTCCAGGCCACAACCAAGCAAATTGCCCTTCAAGTTGTATTTTTTGTATAGTCAACCAGACAAATGTACATTGGTGATGCCACAATAATATTATTGCTGTGTATTACAATAGTGGTATTGATTGACACGCGTTTTTAGACTCTTGTGTATTTTCTTTCCTCACAATGCACTCAAAGCTCTTTATGAGCCTTTGCATCTTAGCCTTGTATTTTCTTTGCTTGGACATATTGTATGTAAGCTTTTCATGCAGTGGTAAGTTAATGGAAATGGTTTTTTTTTTGTCAGACACTAAAGTGACACATCTTCATGTTCTGAATTGCTCTTTTGGTATTATCAGCTGCTTTAGATTCTGGTCTGTTCTTTGACTTTCAAGCAACTTCTGTTTGACATTTTACATGTTTTATCTGAATTCCCAACTTCTGTGGTGCCAGACGAAAGCAGAAAAGATTCAACTTTAATGTGCAAATTAAATTTCTCCAAACCATAGTTTTGTACATTAGGAAAATGTTGACTGAGGCGACTTGTGCACACCTGCCTGTGTTTTTATGATCTCTTTGTCTGTGATATCAGCACCCAGGAAAGAAGATTAGGCCCTTAATAGGTTTTTAATAAGCAATGAAGTCATTGTGAGGTAATTACTCTCATTCCTCTTCCCTCTGCTGTGCAGAGTGATAGCTGTGAGTAAGAACCTATGGTATAGAGGATTTGCGGACTGGCAGGTATTTCCTGCAGCTGATGCATGCGTGTATGTGTGTGCGTGTGTGTGTGCCAGTATCAGAATGTTTGGTGTGTGGGTGGGTCCTCTGGCAGTAGAGGAAAGTGCGGGCACGTGCTTCTCTGTGAGCACACATTAATGTGCTTGGCCGCCTTATACTAAGTGGGATCTGTTTCAGTGTTGACGGTAAAGCGGGGTTTCATGTAGCAGAGCTAAATTGCTGCCAGCCCATCCATGAAACTGGTAGCAAACAGCAGACGTGGTGTGATGATAAACATGAATAATAAACATGAGTTCTGCAGAGGCAATGTTGTGCGAGACACACACAGGGAGCAAGAAAGCCAGTTGTCCTGGGTGATTTGTATGGAGGCAAAGATTATCCTCTAAAGGTGAACGAGCTGCGTGTCTGATAGCTACGCTTTTTAATCAAGGTGAGCGCAGCATTGTATTGGAGGGAGATTTATTGCTGAATTGCTCTCAGTCAGTCACCTGAGAGAAAGCTCTATATTGCCTAAGCCAAGCAATAACAAAAAGCCAAACTGAAAGTTCCTTGTTCTGCTGTGCATCAATCAGCATTATTCTGGGTAATTTCTAAACTACAAAACATATTTTTCACATAACACGTTTGAAAACGAGACTTTGATACTTTTGTGGCTTCCAAGTTAAACAGATCAAAAACCCCATGTGACGACTTACGCCAACTTCAGTTATTGAATCAATCTACCGGTTTGGCCAAGTGAAAGCAGTTATAGGGCTTTTAGCTGTGAGTGTAATGTAAGTCAACAGTTTATCCCTCTGTCTGCTCTCATTAGTGAAATCTCCAGGCTGCATTGCTCTACCAATTATTGTTTTGTTTTTTGTGATCTGGTAAGTACTTTGCAGGAACCATTAAACTTCCTTTATTAAATCTCCCGTAAAGTCCTTTTGAATCACTGCTTCCTGGACGATTTTTATATTTTGCACATTTAGAGAGATGGAGGTTTTATTTTGGTGCTGGTAAATCAGAGATTTTTTTTTCCCTCTATGAAGCACAATATATCAGCCTTGACATTTACAGGAACTTTAAAATTTATTGAGCAGCCACATATTGTTTGGGAAAGGTACTGGCCATGTTTTACTCAGCAAATTTAAATTCCGCGTTCAATGCCACAGCTTTTATTGCTCAACACTTAACTCACGTCTTGTCATATTATTCTTAACATGTAATGTCTTCGCTACTGGTTTTTTTGATGATTAAGAAGGACAAAACAAATTCAAAATATTTATTTTTACCCAATCCTTGTCTGACTTTACCACAACATAAATGAAATTATACTTAGGCGAACATTATTATTGTCTTTTTGTTGTTCAGCAAATTGCCACTAGAGCTCACTCTTAAGCAGAACAATGCAGCTGAGGGAAGTCTAATCTTATTCTTTACAGTCTCTAAAACAGTAATACACCCTGGTACCTTTACATATCTGCTTACATGTAGAAAGGCGTTTATAATTTTTGCAATGTGATTCTTCTCTACTATATTTGGATCCATTTAATAGCACTCCTGCTGCTCAGTGTATCTATTAGGTGTAATGCCTTGCAGTCTTTTAAGAACCTGCAGTATCTTCCTCTCTCTCAGTGGAATCCATTAGAGGGCATTTTCCAACCTTTCCAAAAAAAGATCAAACCTTTTCTTGTTTTACCTTCTTTGGAAAGCAGACATAAAGATATAGGATTGTTTTTTTGTTTTTTTAAGAGTGTGGATCCTTTCTCTGTTATTCAGTATATAATGTCAACAAGATATGCACCAATCAAGAGTTTGTGGTCAATGTCTAAAATTTCTAATCTCTGATTTTGGTAATGCTTTTACAAGACAATAAATGTTTGAACCACTTCTTAACAGCATTTACAAAACTTTTTTCTAGCCTTTTTGTCATAAATGCCCATTGAAATTGTATTTTGATAATAGGAACGATTACCAGGAATTAAGGTAGTTTTCTGGGGCTGTAATGTTTCCACTTCTTTTACCAGAGTAACAGCTATTATGGTTATAATAAACGGCTCTCAGATAAATGTGGTAATTTTATTTACAATGAAGTGTTGTGAAGTGAGAATCATTGGAACTGGTACATTTGTTCATTCCAACATTATAATTAATTCATATCAGTTTTAAAAAACAGCTCATATTCTGTTAACTTTAACTGAATATCTTTAAATTTATTAGTGTCTGTTTGCAGGGAATAAACTCTTCTTTCAAAGTAATACTTTAGTTTTTTACGTCCATTGAGCTCTAAGGCACTCATATGAGGCTGTTTCTCCTTCTTTTTGTTAATTTTCCTTATTTTTCAGGCTTTATTTATGAAACGTCTGTGAATTTCACAAATTCCCTTTTACTTCAAGTGTTTACAGCACAGCTTCAGATTGTAAATACTGTGAATGATCACAATGTTATACCTGGAATAGTGGGTTTTAATCTCAATCACGGTTGTCTGACCTCTTGCTTCAAAAGACGTCGAACATAGAGCTCCAAAGTGCCAAAGTAAAGTCTAATGACTCAATATTAGTTACAAAGTGTGATCACTATAATACTGCGTCATGCTGTTGTAAATCACAATCTCTAGTTTCCAAAGCTCCAAAGTTTGATTGACGCCTCTTCAGTGGGAGGAGTCAGTGAACACATTGGAGATAATACCCGCAAAAATTGCCAGAATAAATTAAATTAATTTTCAGAAAAATAAAAAATATTACAAGTCTCATAGTTAAAAAAACTCCTTGACTTTGAGTAAGAGAGCATAGCTTTTTAATTATTTCAAAGTACGCATGGGGATTTGAAAATGCACATTTTGAGCTGTCTGATTACACCAGCAATTAGTGTTGTTAGTTCAGCGAGGGTTTATGAAACTTTAACAGAGGTTGAGATCTAAAAAGGGATAAAAAGGAACAACTTTGCTAAACTTCATTGTCTTTTCAGCTACATGCCATAAGTTTCCTATTAAATTGCTTCTAACATCTTTGTTCTTCCTCTATCTTATACTACCTCCCCAATACTGACAATAGCTGTGATTTGAAAGTGGATTATATGCAAAGAGAACAATAAAATAATTATAATAAATTCAAAATTACCATTTTATTTAAAAAAATAATAAAACATGTCCATATTCCCCAAAGATATGAGCACAAGCTCATCAGTGAAAAAGAAAATAGCTAACTCAAACTCTTTTTTTCAGTGGCAAGATCAACACTGAAGAGTGTTACCTTGGCCTCATGGTACTTACTTACAAAATGTTTTAATCTATTGGAAGATCTGATTTGTGAGCTTCTACCTGACTGGTCAGAGGTAAAGTCCAGTCCAATAACCAGCTGTTTTTCCTCATTGCAGCTCTAGTATTCAGGCTGATGTTCCTGATATTCATAAGAAATGGGCTAAAAGTATTGCAACTTCTAACTGATACTCTAAAAATAACAAAAATAGCATGCTACAAGTCTTTCTTGGGGGTTTAGCTAGCAGAGAAACAAAAAACAACAAGTATCTAAATTGTATTGACCAAGATGATCAATAGACGTTGTTGGTCAATATTCCTTTTATTATGGTTCAAAACCAACTCTGAACAGGTGTGTCGAATGTAGAAACACACGAATCAGGATCAAGTCTCATATAAAGGCTAACAAATTAGGTCAGTAGCACCAATGAGGAGTTTTCATTAAAACACACAGATGAAGTTAAACATTTCATCATCAGACTTGTTGAACCAGCAACGCTGCCCTTCTGTCTGCATGGCTTCACTCATTATACTTCACTCATGGATTCACTCATGCTCTAAAAGTTGTATTGAAAGTGCCAACTTCAATGCAACTGAAGTTGCATTGAAGTTGGATTTTGCATGATTTTGTAAATTATGATAATTTAATGCAAAGTTGGCACTTTTAATGGACTTTTAATGCAACTTTTAGAGCAACTTTGCATTAAAAGTGTCATTATTTACCGAATGACACGTCATGACAACTGTCATAAACATTCATAAAGACTTCTTTATGTTCATGACAGATGTTGTGTCATGTTTATCATGTCAGTCTTATGCACACCCCTTCAAATATAGTGTTACCTTTTTTTTTTAAGTTGCAACATTCTTAATAACACGGCTGCACAGTGGTTCAGTTGTTAGAGCTGTTGCCTTGCAGCAAGAAGGTTCTGGGTTCGATTCCCGGCCTGGGGTCTTTCTGCATGGAGTCTGCATGTTCTCCCTGTGCATGGTGGGTTCTCTCTGGGTACTCCGGCTTCCTACCACAGTCCAAAAATATGACTGTCAGATTAATTGGTTTCTCTAAAGTGTCCTGTCTGACTCTGTGTTGCCTGGCGACCTGTCCAGGGTGAACCCTGCGTCTTGCCTGCAACGTTGGCTGAAGATGAATCAAAGAAACAAACTAAGAACAAAACCTCCATTGCAAATGTTTTGGGTGTCAGTTTGAGTGTCGCTTTATGCTGCAGTGGTAATGAGTAAACAGAATATCTCACAAAGATCTCACAAACACACAGTAAAGAGGCTGAGATGGGAGGGGGGGTGTTAGAGAATGAGAAAAGGAAAAAAAATAAATAAATAAGGTGAGATTAAACATAAAATTCTTTGGCTGATGATCTGCTTGATGAATCATCCTTGTCACTGAGATCAAATATAAAATAATAATAATAATAATAATAATAATAATAATAATAATAGTGTAATTATTAGATGTTGTTAAATGTTTTCCTTATGAACAGAGCAAGCAATTAAGGCAAGACATGATAAGTTTAACAGGATCCTCCTCATTCAGTTCATAATAAACCAAGCAGATGGCTTAGAGCCAGTTTCTAAATGTGACCGATGTGTGTCGAACTTCTGGAAAAATACTTACTCTCACTGGCAGATATCAACTGACATATTCCGTGCAGTTTTCTAAAGAGGTATTAAAATATTAAAAAGGTAGATTACCTATAGGGACAAAATATCCCGCGGGAGACCAAGTTCGTAGTCAAACAGTATTTGTAGTAATAGTGACGCTAAACGGGACCAATGTCTTGTTTGCAGTATGGTAACGATATTGGAAACAGCACAAGTCATTGATGTTAATATGTTTTGATTAACATAGCAGGTTAATTAAATAAAATTTACCATAAACTTCTGAGAAATAAAACACACAAAATGGAACTTGTACAGGTATGACGGATTTATAAGAAATCTGCTGAGTAAGCAGTATGTGACGTAACATCGAAGTGCGCATGCGCATTACCATAAAGTATGCTGGATTTACGGGTATGACAGACAGTCAGAACTACTGTAATATGACAAGCGTTCACTTTTACCGTCTCAAGACCCAGGGAAACGATCCCTTGTTACAAGGCAATGACAAGTTCAGGCAACAATGGACAGGTAAATTGACAGGCCAGTGGATGGGGAAAGAATTGAAAGTAGTTTACAGAGTTAGAGGAAACCCTTGGGACTCTGTGGGTAGCGGGTAACGGGAGAGAAAAGGGGTGCTAGATAGACTTAGAAAGGAGTAATAATAAAGAATGAGAGCGAGTGGGAGGGAGCTGTCAAAGCAGAAATAAAGTGATCAAGTAGGTGTGCAGCTCCGAGGGAGGCTGGTGGATGCAGGGACAAGGTTGGTGAGGGAAAAAGGTGAGGAGCGACTGTTTTAATAACTCCAACTTACCACGGGTCAGTTAAGATGAGATCTCCCCAAACGCAAAGGTGCCTTAATAAAAGCCTTGCACATCACATTGACTAACTCACCAGCAAAAGCTGCTGAGGCTGTGACACACATATGAACAAACATGGCGGTCTGCTCACCTTTCAGATGGGTTGATGTTCCAGCCATCAAGAGGGTTCACAAAGTAAAATCAATGCCAAACAATGGCAAGAAGACTGTATTAGCTCCTATTTGAACTGTTTAATGAATCCAATTTAAGTGACAAAACACATTAATATAGGGCTCTATATGGATTTTCTTCTCTTTAGCGTTTACATAACTCTCTTTATGTGTGTTTTTTTTTTTTTTTCATATTGACTACCAGGCATTGGAATTATATAATGGCTACTCTCCATGAAAGCCCATCCTTGAATGTAGGACTAAATGAAGCAATAATTTTCTGCTATGAGAGACATAAATATATGAAGTGAAATCAAGGTAATCACATCAATGCTCAACATTCTCAATAAAACTAGTTTAACTTTATTTCATAAGTAGTGACTAAGAAATAGAACTTATAAATCACATAATTTCCAAAGATTATCCAAAGATTTGCTCACCAGACTGCTTTCCTGGGTGAGCTTACAGTTTTAGCTATTATGTTCCACGTCCTCTTATGTCCTCTACAGCACCACAGGAAGCATAAAACATGTTTACCTGATGGAGGCTGGTTTCTGGACTGAAAACAAACATTTCCTGTCAAATTTTGACCAGCATGTTATCACCTTGAAATCTATTCAATGTGCCAGATCAGAAGGAGCTGTGTTGGCAGATTCACTCCATATTTAAAAGAAAAAAAAAAAACATTTCTATTTGTCTGAATAAGAAAGATCTGTTTGTATGCACTTATTGGATTGACTAAAACCATCACATTTACTGTCCACAGTGAAGAAAGTGCAACATCACCACAGACTGACAGTGATAGTGCACAATGTCAGAAAAACTCCCTGATTCAAATTAACACGCTTCATACCTAGTAAACTTTAAGGCTGCCAACTGGAACAAGTCCAGCGCAACCAGTAACAGGTCACTTTTGAAAACACGACTTCACGATTCAGTGAGGTTTACTTGTATGCCGATGAAATTAAAATAAAAACAAACTGGGTCAATGTTAGGATTAAGAGATGGTCAAAGCTTGATTGAAAGTAAAGCTTAATTTGAATCTCAAATTAAAATAAATACATAGAAATAATTAATAATCTTACAATGATTACAAAAATATTTAAATAGTATTTTAAAAAATCTATTTAAAAAATGTATTCAACTATAGATGTGTTTATTGTTGAATTGACAGCAGATAGAGGTAGGAAATGTTGATCGTATTTGTTAAGCAGTATTAGAAAAAAGAAACAACTTTTGGATAGTCTTGATGTTTCTGGTTATATGGAGGAATATCTCTTGTTGAATGACATCATATCACCAGCTTTATTACTGCTGCTGAGTAAGGTGTGTCCTCATTGCTGATGAGCCCTGCCACTTGTGGAATACGTATGTGAATTAAAAAAACAAAAAAAACAATGATTTGCTCTTTATTTAGATCTGAAGTTCTGGGTGTATTCTGTATGGAACAGGGGGCTGAGCACACAGCCCTGAGGGGACCCAGTGGACCCTGTAATGGTACTGAAATACAAGCAGCTAACAGATGGTTGCTTGTGGTCTGGGCATAAAAAAGCTTCTAACTCTCCAAAGGTTCAGCCTTACAGCAGGATTTATATTAAATTAAAAACCATTTTAATGAGTAAAAAGTCCAGATGGACAACATAAATGAGTGGAATGTAATAATATCTAGCAGGAGAAATTACAGAAGACAACAAATTGATAATTGTCCATGATCAATATAATCAGGGCACTGGATGTAAAACTGCAAAACACCTCCACTGATACATGAAAGAGGAGACAAACCCTAAATCTTGAAATGCACATAGTTTCAGAGCTCTCCTAGCGGTGTGCTTTGATCATCTTGTTTTGCTGAATAAATGGTCATAGCTCATTTGAACTCTAATTTTAGACTAAATCGATTTAAGTTTTAGTTCTTTGATATTTCTTGGATCTCATATTAGTTTTCTAAACTAGATGACAAACTGCAGGCCAATCCCCCCTCCCCCCTAAAAAAACCAAACAAAAACAGCTTCTTGAACATATTATGATAGTTGAGATTGTTCTAATTTTATACAAGCTAATACTTTCCTCTTTTCTCCATAGAAATGCTTTGGTGTTTTACACTTCTTTCATACACAAAGCACTCACTCCAACACAGGCACATACACACAGAAAACTGGTTTCTCGCTATAACAAATGGGAACAAATGGGATGATTAAACACAGTACATTAAGTCAGGCTGTCTTATCCCATAAATAATGTTGAAAGTTTCAAACTCTTACAAAATATGAATACTTTACAAAAGGTTTATGGGTTACAAGCACATTTTACACAACAGAGAAAGATAAAACTTTGAAATAATATTTTTGCGACATTTAAGCTATTCAGTTTGATAATATCTCAATACTATTTGTATTCTGACAACTTAAGTATAGTACTAACTAGTAATAATTAAAATTTTACTTCACCGATACAGTGTTACAAATATTGAGGTAATTAACCTCAGGTTTAGCCTGCATTAATCAGTTTCTATGAATATTTTTCATTTAAGATGAACTGATGTGTACTGCTGTCTTGAGTCACTGATTTGATTTGCTAGTGTTGGTGGTTTTATTTGTGTTTATCGTGTTTTTTTTTTGTTTGTTTGTTTGTTTGTTCATTAATATTGTTATTTAGCATTGGCTAATTGCTTTAAAATGAATCCAAATTAAAAATCGGAAATGGCAGTAATCTTGAATCTTCATTGTTTTCCTCCATTCGCATGAGACATATTTACATGATGTGTAACTTTACAATTAATATGATACTTCATGTTGATCTGCAGCACAAAACTGACATAAATGTTACAAGATTTTCAGTAACCTACTTAATCTTTCTGTGAAGAAATAAATTTTTCAAGCTAAGAAACTTTTGCTTTGGAGCCAAATACAATAATAATATGTTGTTACCGAAATGGTTTTGATATCTCTGCTTTCCTTGCAATGCTTATGAGGTCAAATGCTTAGCATCAGTTTCAGTGGAGACTGAATATAAGGCCTGGAGCATCTCCCAAGTGTCATTAAGTGAATAGATATCAAGGGTTTAAAGTTATATTAAACACCACCTCACACTTCTGTGTGGCTAAAGGTAACCCTGAACATGTTGTATTAACATCCATTAAGGCAAATTAATGCTTAACTAAAAGGATCCCATCAAGTAGGATAAGTTGCCCAATGATGATAAGTAACACTCGTGGAATAAATCTGAAAAATTAGCTTTACCTAACTTTAATATGCTGTTTGTATTAAGTTCTGCCTGACTAAAGATGTTGAATATTTGATGTTCACATAAGAAAAAAAAAAAAGGGGGTCTGGCAGTATTTCAGAGATTTCAGAGAAAGGATTTTGGACCGTATTTTACCCTTTGGACCATGTTTTTCCATGTCATCTCCACTTTTTAATTTAAACGCTAAATGCCATGTTTAAACTTTGCCAAGAACCTCTCCTACTTCAGCTGAATATTGTCTTTTAAGTTTTTCTCTCAGAAGTACTAGTACGTCTGCGAACATTTGTTGTCACATCGTTCCCACTCTACAGCCACAGTGACAGAATAAAGCATTTATTTCTTAGAAATTCATGATTTACTCCTTAGAATTCATTGTCATTAAGGTGACACTATTAAACCAAAAGTCACATCCCGTCCTCATCACTTCACCGAAGCAAACAAAGATGGAAACGTGGGTGAAAACCACAAATCATTCAGCCTTTTCAAAACGGTTGTAATCATCCTTGGCAGCGGTTTTCATTTAAATGCCTTTACAGTTCATGACACAGCTGAATAGCATGGTGCAGAAGAATGATGTGTCCTTGGTGTTGCTTGACAACCAGGGGTTTTTTTTGTCCTGATTGAATTGGCACTCTTTTCTGTGGAAAGATTTGCTGCTTCTCCAGCTTAATCACTGCAAGGCTTTAAGCCATGTAGGTCCAAATGAACAAAAATGTCTGCTGCAAAGTTTTGAAACTTTGCAATTAAAACTTAAAGTACTGTGAAAACCTTGTTATGATGTTAAAAGTTACTTTGCTTTAAAGCACCAGCAATTCAGTATTTGTTGCTGAATGAAATGTTCTTGTTCTTCCTAGTAATTAACACAGTCCCCTAAGCATTTCTAATTTAAAAAATAATTAGAAACATTTTAAAGAATACACAACCATGACAGAAACTCTTGACCTCTGAGGACCTTAGACACCAGGGTACAACTGGAAATAACAATGGAAACACAAATTTAATATAAACCAGTCCAGCAAAGACAAAGAAACAAGGTCACCTCGATTTCAGCAGCTACAGTTTCAGGGCCAACTTCTGACAAACACAAAATCAATTTGATGATAACTTGTGAGATAACTTCAAGAGCAAAGAAGTTTCTTTTTTCCATAGACTGCTCCTATTATTGGCAACCTGACCTCCTCCAGTAAACACCCTGCTATTTTCAGTCTTAGCCCACTCTCAGGCTTGGCGGCAAACTCAAGCAGAGGCTAAACGAGATATCACATATCGCATCACTTGAGACCTACTCAGGGCTGAATCATTCAGAAACGACCACGGGCTGCTTGGCCCAGAGTTTTCTTAAAGTGAGAGTGGGAGTCCTCAGAGCAAGAAATGAGCCAGCAGCTTTGGATTCAATTTATGTTAACACATCCTGTTCAGTCACAAAAGGTCACAAGTTTCCATCCATTAAATAATCTTGCCAGTTTATTCATTGCTCACATAAAACTGAAATATTTAATAAATGACATTAAGATCTTAAAGAATATTAAAAGGACGCATGTAGTCATTTTTGGTGTATTTCTTCTGATTTTTTTTTTGTGGGACATTTTGATCTGCACCAAGCTCAGCTGTGTTTGCACCTACAATGACCTACAAACATCTTAAATCATTGTTGAAATTCACATCGACACTGGAAATCCAATTTCTTTCCTGCCACCACTTTCTGTAGAGTGTGCAGTCATAATGCTTGTATTTGTTAATGTTTTCTGATTACATCTTGACAAAAATCTCCCAGGAGAAATCGGACTATATATGCTTGCAAACTTTTAAGCCCTCCTGGAATCTGTTATGGCATCACACAGACTTGTTTACAAGGCGCTCAATGGCCCCATGTGGTTTTGTCTCTATGGTTGTTTGATTTCCCTGTGTGAGTTTGCCACTGCTGATCTTCACAACTGTAATTTGACTTGCCTCCAGTGTTTTCAGCACTACCTCATTGATTTGTGAAAGTGGATGCCATGGTGGATGTTTGGTCGCAGTATGGGCGAAAGTGCTTTGTTATATGCGACAATGTAATTTTCCTGATGTTTCTTTAGAGTCATTTGCCTTTTTGTTTCTGACAGCAATATGTTGATGTTATATTTTATCTGAAATGACCATAAAATAAATGACAAAGTGAATAATTTTTGTTCTGCAAAATTACCCGTGTTTAATCAAAGCAAATGAACTTGAAAACAAACCTTTTTAGTAATGGAATATACTCTTCAGCTTTACATTGACAAAATAAACAATGTTGTAACAGTAGTGGATAAAGTAACGTTAAACACTAACCATTGTCTAGCCTTTTCATTAAACATGAAGAGGGATTCAATTTTACTAATGTCCCACATTTGCTCTAATTATTGATGAAAGACTACGGTAAAGGCCTCAACATTCAAATATTTCAGTGTAAAATGTTTTAATGTAATGTGATTCATGACCTGCCTTTACTGAAATGTGAAGTTCACCAGCATAATATTTAGATTTTTAAACCATTTTCCTATTTTTCCTTTTTTTTTTGTTTTTGTTTTTGACTTTCCAATAAACCTGTAGCATACTTTTTAAACAGTGCTCATGATAGAGAATAAGAAAACAAAACATGCCATAAAAGCACCCTATAATCTAGTTGTTGTGCCATAAAGCAAAATGCAATTTTGGCAAGATGGTACCAAGCTGCAAATGAAAGTCATGATTTGTTTCAGCCTCCAGAAACCCTGAGGCAATTTCAGGCCAGAGAATCTTCATAGTGATCCATCAAACCTACTTGTAAACACTTAGATTTGGGGATTGCACATTCTTTATTGCTGTTTTAAATAGTTGCCAAAGCCTCCAAACTGCATGCGCTCTAATTATTCAGCATACTTGAGCTGCGCACTTTCTTCCCCCATGTTCTGTTTTAATGGCTAAATGGCTTGTGTGTAATATTTTTTTTTCCTTTTTTATTTTGCTGCAATAATTTACATCTGGTCCTTAAAGGATTCTTACCATTGCTTTGTGAATTCATGCTCTCTTTCTAATTCCAGCAGCAAGCTTAAGAAAAGCCTTGCTATCACAGTAAATGGGTATTCCTAGACACGGCATTAAATATTAAAATAGATTTTTGGATAATACAAAAAGCCTTTCAGGCAGATTTGTAATTCAAATTGCAGCCTGAGGGTGTGTTTTATCCCCAACATCCTTTGGTGATGCTACAAGGTAAACAACTCAAATTTTAATCTCTACTTTGACATCAAGTAATCAAAGTTGAGCTTGTCATTCCCATCTGTGAGTGTTTTAGCTCATTTGAAAAGGATGAAAAGATTAGCTTTTTGTCACTATTAGTAACTTTTTTCTTGGTTATTTAAGAATTTGTCACTTTATAGCAAAGCATTTTTAAGCAGAATACCTCTCTGTACTAGAAAAAAACCTGAAAAAACAAAAGATGAGAGAAAAAAATGATTTAAAACTTTTGAGTTCACCTTTAGTGATATAAAGTCACATGAAGATTAACTGAAAGTTGGCTCAAAATATGGCACTCATCCAGGTTTTCGACAAGTTCAGAGCACAAAAAAGGTGGGTTACGAAATAATATAACCTCTTCATATAAATTTAAAAAAGTATGATGCTCATGTCGGTAATTTGCACAGTAGCCTTCTTTTGTAAAGCATGGTTGTTATTCCTGAGCACATACAGGCTCCGTCCAGTTTACTGGAACAAAATCATATGTGGTTGATTCATTGGTACACTGGGAATCTTTCCTCTTGACTGATGAATAGTAGAGCAGCTAAACTCCAGCCCCCCACCAACCTAAACAGGTTAACTGTGCTTTCAGATTTAATCTTAGGTTTCCACCATGTGGCAGCAGGACTCCACTAGAGGGATGATTGCTGCAGGTGTGCTGCTGCACACCTGAAATTCATCACGCTCATCATCAGGAACATAAGAGGAGTTGGTTACCAATCATTTGACTCCTGAGTTTCAATTCTTGCGGTAAACTCTGAGCCCTCTGAATTTTTTGAGAGCTCACTTCATGTTTGTATCCTTTGCTATCTTCTTCTTGTCCTCCTTTAAGCCTGCTGTAGGTAATTTTCATAAATAAAAAAAAATGTTTTTACACATTTGTTGGAAGTACTACTGTGTCCTGAC
This sequence comes from Poecilia formosa, assembly GCF_000485575.1. Classification (NCBI taxonomy): domain Eukaryota; kingdom Metazoa; phylum Chordata; class Actinopteri; order Cyprinodontiformes; family Poeciliidae; genus Poecilia; species Poecilia formosa. The sequence goes on along the minus strand of NW_006799966.1, from coordinate 370,691 downwards.
AGTATAATATAAGACAGATAATCTGTTAAAAGAGCAAACTCCTCTCCCTCTGACAGTGGTTCTACTGCCATCTACAGAAATGCACATCTTGCTCAGAAACAACCAATCAGAGTCAGGAGGGAGATCTTACTGCTGTCAATTAAGCTCATGTATGCGCTCAGACCCGCCCACTTCCTCACGACTGTGCTACAACTAGTATCCCACATCGGAGCCTGCAGGCTAGTTAACATGGCCACCAATGACAGTGGGATGACAGTTTACCTGTAACACTAAGTTGTTTCTTTGCCTTTGGTACAGCAGCAGCATGTACGTGAGGATGATTGACAGAGAATTTCATTAGTCTCGCAATGGAGAAATTGGTCTTGGAAGCAGGGGCAAAACTGCAATACAACAACAAAAGCGTTAACACTTTATTTGAAGGGGGGTGAATAAGACTGACATGACACTGTCATAAACATGACATAACACCTGTCATGAACATGAATAAGCCTTCATGAATATTTATGACTGTTGTCATAAAGCGTCATTCGGTAAATTATGACACTTTTAATACAAAGTTGACATTATTCAAAATGTCTTTGTTATGACAACTTGACATTAACCAAGAAATCATTACTGTTTAAACTTTACCTTTAATAACATAAAGTTACCTAATTTTTAAAGTGCAATCAGTAATACTTTTATAACAAATTTATATCAGTAATGATGTCTTGGTTAATGTCAAGTTGTCATAACAAAGACATTTTGAATAATGTCAACTTTGTATTAAAACTGTCATAATTTACCGAATGACGCTTTATGACAAGAGTCATAAATATTTATGAAGGCTTATTCATGTTCCTGACATGTGTTATGTCATGTTTATGATGGTGTCATGACAGTCTTATTCACCCCCCTTCAAATGAAGTGTTACCACAAAAGCTCATCCAAAAGGACAGTAACCATAAATAGATATATAAAAACAAAAAATACATAAAAGCACGAATGCCAGATCAGCAGTACATCCCGATAACCATTTCCATGGCTCTGATTGGTTGCTTCTGACTGGAAATGGTGCATTTCTGCAGATGGTGGTAGGACCACAAGGAGGAGGCTGAAGAATTTTTGTTAAGGATTATTTACCTCATGTTATATTGCCAAGGCACAGAGAAAGTTTTAGGAAACATGTAAAAAGATATATATGTATTTTCATAAAGGTTTCATAATGCAGCTTTAAAGGTCATCCTTTGGTCTTTTGGTTCTGAGATCCATGCCTTCCTTGAATCTCCCTCAGTTAGATGAACCTTTAGATTACCTCCACGACTTGTAATCACAAGGCTCCTCTTCTTGAAATCTCCTCATCCTCTGTGCTACCTGTCTGCCCTCCACCACTCCTGCACACCCAGTGTTTTCATTCATTACATAACCAGAACAGCACCTTTTGTTTCTTTTCAGCTTGCGCCCTAAGTATAGCTTCACCTCAACCCAATTACACTTGCACTTGGTTTGCTGCAGAATGCACTCTAAACTTCCGTCTTTGCTCCCAGATTAGTTCAACCTAATGTTTTATTGATGCATTGCTGTTACGCGGCGCCCTGCTGTTTCCCCCTGAGTCAGTGCAAAAATGATGCCCCTCCTACGGAACAAACATCAAACAAAACCGACTCACACACATAACGAGGAACTTGAGGGCATGTTCAGATGTCAAAGCGAGCATTTCCAATTCAGATTTTTAATTTTATTTTATTTTTTAATATGTACTCTGAGTTTTAAAAACTACAGACTCATTTTGCTTAACAAAAGCATCATCAATTCTAACGGAGTCCGCATGCAGAGTGAATGTTTTTCTTTCAGAGAAAGCGATACCGACTGGCAAAGGAATCTCTGATGGCAAGCTGATCGGTCACTGAGAAAGAGCAGGACAGGCCAATATATCTGAGATGCAGGCTGACCGATGACATCAGCACTGTAAAAATCCGGTGACAAAGAAATGATTTGTTTATAGAGCTGTCAGGGGAAAGTGGAGAAATTGTGAATGAGAGGAGCTTTTAGAGGAGAAGAAAATGGAATATGCCTCAAAATTAAATTTGGTACTAAATTGGCTGGAAACTGAATGCAGAAAGTGAAAAGGGAAGAAGTTTACTTGCAAAAAAAAAAAAAAAAAAAAAAGGAAATCTGAGAGAATACATTGTCCACTTTAAACTTTCCCCTAGAGATTCATTAGTAACACAACAATGCCCGTTTCCTGTGGCTTACTCAGATTCCCAACAATTGTGCTTATTTAGTTCCAGCTTTGATTGCATTTGAATTGTTTACAGTAAATACAGTGAAAATGTTGAAAAAAAAAAAAAAACTTCTTATTTTTTGGTTATACTGTAGATTATTCCTTACATAAGGAAACAAAGACAGAAGATAGAACTAATGTGAAGAGGAGAATCTAAAGTGCCTATTGTGATGTCACAACATCAAATGTCAATGGATTTTATTTGGGATTTTATATGAGAGACCAACACAAAGTAGATTTGTTTCCCCTAAAATTATAATTTCATGCTTATATAGTGCTGAGAGCTATATTCAATCACATAAGCAACCCTACAGTTCAACAGTGACCCAGCAATGAGACCACAGACAACGGGGTCATGTACTTTGGTGTTTGGTGAGCAAACAACAAGAACCCCTACACGTGTTGAATGTTTCTCACATCTGGTGAAATACATATGTATGTAAGACAGAAGTCAAAACTGGGAATCAAAACCATAAAGACATCCATATTGCATTCAAGCTTATTTCAGTTTGTAACGCAAGCTTCAGTCTAACTCTCATCTTACCAGTAAAAAAAAAAAAAAAACAGCTAATTGGACAAACTGGTGTGTCATCGCAGTGGTAACCTCTGCAAAGAAGTGAGAAATAGTTAGCAGCTCTGGGAGTCTTTTGTACAGTTGGATTGGTAATGGAAGGAGCTTAACTACAGTTCCAGCACAGTTAATTTAACATAAAATCCCTGCAGATAGCAGGTTTTAAAGGTTGCTTCACTAGTTTGTAAGCTGTGCCTCAGTAAATTCAGAAACTTACCAAATCATAGAGTAATAGCGTGCTGCTCTTTATTTTAATAGTAGTTTTTGGTGTGAAATATGCAATAGTGGTATTCTGTAAAAAACTTTTTTGCTTGTACAATACTCCTTTATTAGTTCTCCCTATTTACTACTGTTTCGCTTTGCCCCTCATCTCTTCCCTTCTTGAGTGTGAACTTGATCATAAAAGAATCATAAACATGCAGCCTTGCTTTTAAGTGTTCTGGGCCTCCTTTACAGGTCTGATTCTGATGCTAATAAAGTAACAACCTCCCAAAAACAATACAAACTCCAAGACATTTTTTTGCACGGTTGACTTGTTACAAAATTTAAAGAATACTTTCATAACCATCATTAAATTTGGGCAACAAAACAATCTCACAACTCATCAACAGCCTCGTTTTGAATGCCATTAACACTGTATCACTGGCCTATTATATTTTAACAATGTTGAGGGACTGCATTAGTATGTGTTAGCAACTTGGCACCAGTGAATGTTAATGAATGGTGACAAAACGAAAGGTTATGTTGAAGTATATAAAGTGTGATTGGTTGTCTATAAGTAAGCCTCTGTGAGATGTAGTGGTAAAGACTGATAGGCTTAGGTGAATAAAAAGAGGATTTATGACAAACAAGTCTTTGTTATAGACCGGTGCACAAGACTGGGAGAGTCAAAGCCGATAGGAGTGTTTCCTTCAGAGGCATAGTTAAAGTGTTTCTTTACAAGGGTGCAGGCAGCCCACATTTATTTGGCTTGGTTATGTTTAAACATACACCGCCAACGTATGACTTATTATCATTCAAAAACATATCTATTCTTGGCTTGGAGAAGCACTACTTGTAGGCTGCCTTACAAGTAGTGGGCAACAAAACAATCTCACAAGTCATCCCTATACAGGGATATAGGAAGCTGCGATGGACTGGTGATCTGTCCAGGGACACCCAGCTGTCATTGGTGCCTCTCCCCAATGGCAACTGGAGATAGGCACTGAAGTTCTCCCAACCCCAATGGGTGAAGGCAGTAAGAAAATGGATGGATGGATGGATGGATAGATGGATGGATATAGGCAGCTCAGCATGCTTTTTAAGACACAGGCTCTCTGTTTCCTAACAGGAATGAACTCATAGTGAACCAGTACAAATATGTAATGCATCATCAAGGGTGATGATGATCCTAGAAGTTTATCCTGCTACTGGTGGGTTGCCAGTTCAAACCCCCTCTCTCGATCATTGTGTCCTTGGACAAGATGCTTCACCCACTTGATGGCGCCGTGTTTATACACAGACTCGCTTCTGTCAGTTTGCCCCAGGGCAGCTGTGTGGATGTGGGTGTGTGGATATGTTACTGAGACCTTGAGATATACCTTGAGAAATAATTTGCTAATAACATGTCTTATTCTTTCTACTGCTACTTTGCAAGCAGTAAAGCCAGATTGCACTGCACAAAAGTTATCCAAATAAAAACAAGCCTTATCAAAACACAAAAGGTCAAAATGATCTGATCAATAACATGAAGTGCTAGGAGAGAGAACAGTTGGACCAGAGCTTTGAGTCCTCCACAGCCTTTAAAGGTGAATCTGGGGATCATGATGTAATAGTATTGTGAAAAAAAGAATTACAGCACCAAGAACATGTTGCTGATGGGGCTTGGTGCATCTCGGAGGCAATTTTTGCCTCTGGCCATAGGCAACCCCTATCCATTTTGTATGTAGCTGTTGAAACCTGCTCCTGTGAACAGCACATCATGGAACACAAGAACTCCACTGGGAAGCACGCCACATAACTGGATTAAAGTTGAAACAACAGAAAATGTTTTGGGTTTTACATTCTTTTAAGACCATACCAGTGTAATTTGTTACTGTGTCATCTCAACTCAATAGATCACAGTTGTTTTACCAGCATATCGTTCTGTTGCTCAACTGAACTGTGCTCTGATGAATTCTGCTGCCAGGTCACACTTTATGCTCCTTTTTGAACATCCTGAACTATTTCTGAAGGAAAAATGCTTCAGGAATGGGAATATCATTTCCATTAAAGAGTCTGCATGGTATGCTACAGGGCTGTAATATGCACATAGATAACTCATGACAAGGTTCAATAGTAAAACTTTTCTTAAAGCTTCTTCCTGTATCTCAGCTTCAAAGAATTGTGTCCAGTTTAAAAATTCATCCCTTTTTCTGATCTCTGAGTATAACATTCAAAATATTTCTTAGAAATTATAACTCTGTGGTGTTTTGTTTGTTTTTATCACAGCTATTTATTTCTGTAATTGTGAAATACTATTCAACTGTTATTGTTTGTAAATGTATTTTAAAGAAAGGTGACATTGACAATATATTGGGAGTTGTTTTTTTCTTTTACTGTCTTGCATGTTATTTATTTATTTTTTTAGTTATGCCGGTCTGATTTTTGACCAAGAACGTGTTAGCCTTTTCATCAGTTTTGTTTTTTGTCAGACAAACTCTTTCTCAAGCTTTTCTCTTCAAATTTCCTGCTTCTCATACCAATTTCTCTCAGAGGTATTTCTTCTTTTATTTCATGTGACATGAATTTAATAAAGGCATTTCTCCTTGAAGTGAGCTCTGTTGTTCCCAACAACAAAACAGTCATCTGAATATGATTTATTTAGAAAAACAATATATTAAAAAAAGGAAGCCACATCTTTCATTTCTTCTTGTTGCTTCTTTTTTATTTATTTATTTATTTTTGCTTTTGTTGTTTTCTTGGATTTTAAAAAAAGCAGAATAAATCATCCTCAGAGTTCTTCCTGTTGTGTTTTCCACTGAACCCACTCTGTTACAGCCACCTCCACCAGACATGACTATTTATAACAATGGCTCTTGTGCAAACAAGTAACTGGAAAACTGAACATTGAGTAGATGAGAAGTAGTTTCATAGATATAAGGCAAAGTGAAGACCCAACAAACACAGTCTGTAGAAGCTCTTTAGATCCCACCCAACTCCTGGAGGGCATAGATAATAAAGCACTGCCCAGTGAGGGCCTCTGGGGATGGGCTGGTGCCTGTATGACTCATCCTTCAGTGGTGATCTTCTTCAGGTTGTTTCCATTTATAGCCATCTGAACTTTTGTTTCTAATAGCTGCATACCCTCTAGTTGGCCCAGAAAAGAAACTCATCCATCCTAAATGGTGTAGCTGGAAGGAATAAGATTGCATCCTAGCGACTTTATGCAAATTTCAGAATCATCCATGTATAATGCACCATTTTTCACACCAAGTTGTGAAACAAGTCAAATGTGATAATGCTGCGCAAAAACAAGTAACCACTAGGATTTGTTCTTTCATTAATAAAAATGTTCAATAAAAAAAAAAGATAAATATTTGGGCCCCCGAAGGACGAATCAGTTGTTCAAACTGGAAGGCCTACCAGCCCTCTTGTATGTCCAGAAAATATCTTCTAACATGTTTCTCAAATTAATTCATTATTGTGATGCACTACATACCATTGTAGTTGTAGTTGCATTGTTCTGGGAAATGCACCAGAAAGAAAATTGTTTATGTGGAGTGCAAATCCCCCGCCCCCACCACAAAAAAAACAAAAAAACAAAAAAAACAGAAAAAAGAACGCATTCTGAGCCATGTGAAAGCTGTTTTTCCCATGTTTTTTGTTAAACAAATTATTGTATTGCTGCCAGGAGAAGAAAGGAGGTTTCCTACGTTCTTTGATGATGCTCACAGAGCCTATTTCTGTCTGTGTGTGGGCAAATTTGTTGAAGCTTTGATAAAATCGAACCTGTCCTGCAGTGTTGCAGCCCACCAGACGCACACATATAATGTTTAGGTGTTTAATTGCACTGAATGTATTAAACCAACAGAGGAAACTGAGGGATTCGTATAAATATAACTGTAAGATGTGTAAATCTACTTTAGTGCAGACTCTTTACCTTTTCCTTCATGTTTATTAAAATGTATTTTACTTAATCTATCTCTAGTTTATTTTTACTTTTAGATGAAAACCTAAAAGTTTTCATCTAAAAGGGTAGATGAAAACTACCCTTTTAGATGGTAGCCCAGACAAAATGCAGACAAAATACTGCATTTTGTCTGGGCTACTGACAAAATAAATGGCTTTTGAACATTTTAAAATAAATAGTCATGCAGCTAATGCCAAAAGTCAAAGTCATTTAACTGGGAAAAAGGTTGATATTTTAACAATACCTCATATTTATAACACTGAATCAGGAGGTGTGGGTTCGTCCTGTTGCCGATACCAACTTCTGTCCATCTCGGTTGTTGTGACCTTGGAAAAGGCTCTTAATCTGTGTTGCTTACTGGTGGTGGTCAGAGGGCCTGGTGGCAAAGACTGAATAGAAACCTTTTTGTGTTTAGAAGGTAATTTGTGGGAAAACTTGTTATATTCTTTGCTTTAATTTTGACCATTCTTCTTTGCAAAGTAGCTCAACTTCAGTCAGACGTCACAGAGGGCATTTGTGAAATTTAATTTCTAAGTCCTGGTACAATTTTTAAGTCAGATTTAGATTTCTGGGAAACTCTAACACATGAGCATTCTTTAATCCTAACCATTTTGACTCTGGGCTAAATGCTTGAAACCACTTTCCAGTTGTAAGCCAACTCATCGTTTCAAGTCTTATGGTGCTTTACAACCTCCCAAAGGTTTTCTTATGAGATTTTTCTGTTTTTAGCTCCATCAAGCTGACAATCAATGATGAATCGCTTCCCTAACTTCGCTGAAACAATAAAAGCATTCCTAGAGCATGACACTGCTCACTCATCTCGCCCTCTGAGATACTTTTAGGATATTGTTTTATGACATAGATTTACCCCCGATATTTTTGGCATGCGTCTGTTTGTTTACTAATGTTTTAAGACCATGTGCTATTTCAGGTACTGGAAGAGCCTCAGATTTGCTAAATAACATAATTAGAAACAAAACAAAATCATATTATCATTAAAACATTGACATAGTTTATATATGTTCATTGTTCAAGGGAGTTTAATATTTTAGAGACAGAATATTTGCTTCATATGGGGCTAGATTTAATTTTCCAAACTAAGTTTTTAAACCTAGTTTGGAGCATTCTCTTCTTTTAGAATCTGTTTATCCCAAACACTGCGCATTAAATGAAATATCTTTTTTTTGTTTTTTTGGTCTATTCTATTTTTAACTGCACCAATCTTCTTCCAAGAATGATGAGAGGAATCAGACATATTACTCATTGATATTGTTTGCCTAATCTATTGATGGACATTGACATATTTTTAAACCACTATTAGGTCATTTATACTCTCTATGAAAACAGCTACTTATCTTTTTCAGCCCCATTACTGGACCCTGTGAGGCTGTGGGTTTGCTCAGACTCGAATCTTTTCAGACAATTTTTGTTTCCTCTTCTACTTTATCTGTTGCCTTAGAATGACAAATATAGCCATTTTCCCAAACTCTCATAAGAGACAATAATAACTCCCTGATTTTATATAACGGGGGGCTACCATAGTAGATGCAAAGTTACTGAGACCTCCTAAATTTTTCTAATATCCCTGCCAATACTGAACAGGTGAGAGACGCAACAAGGCCTTTAGCTGCTATCGATCATTCATGAGTGGAGCCTCCTACAAATAATTTTATAGGCATTTCTAAAGTGTTTGTATTGAGTGGGCTGAATCAAGCATCCTCCTTTGTGGCTTACGTCTAGCATCTCCAAGGATGAACACCGCTTTCTTTAGGAGTTTATATGCAGCTCATTTCAACTTTTAATCTCATTCATTAGCATTAATTCAAAAGTCAATAAGTTACAAACGTAGTTGCACATTACTCTCCATTATCTCACCTGGCTGATTGACAGAGAAAAATACTGCATTTGTCAGGTTAATATCATTCTCTCTACCTGGAGGGATCACAATTACAGGGCTGGAGTGTCAGAAACAATAACAGCGGAAATGTATCAAAGACACATGGAAATCAGCATTAGTGAGAAACACGCTAATGAATGCTGTTTTCTGCCTAAAGATCGGTTTCATATCGTGTGCGAGAACGTGTGTGAGCGCTGATGTGTGCAAAAAGTGTGGGTGGGTTGTTTGTCATAGATGGACTCGCAGCTGTCGTGGTGTTTTCTCTTTGAAGCTGGGAGGTAAATAAGCTGTAGCAGATGATGCTGCCACAAGTCATCACAGTAAGTTGCCAGAGAGGAGAAGGTCCAACAAGGGTCATGACTTTGACCCAAATAAGAGCTAACTGCCTTTTACGAAACACCTGCCAAAGCAAACTGACAATATGGCATTGTGTGCTGCAGCCTTCTGCTCGTAAAGATAATTGTGTGCTTATTGCATAGTAATTTAAAGACGGAAATTCATTTAAAAATTCAATGGTTTCTGAGTCAGATTCCCATTTGCATCAAAACCACGCAAGCTGAACTTTTCATCTCCCAGGGAAGCATAACTTCTGACTTCAAAGAGAGGAAGCAAGACGGAGGCGGAATCTTATTGTTATTGATTCTAAATTACAATTATCACAGCCAAAAATAGATCTGGAAGAAATGACGTTCCTCTTCACTCTCCTCATGTCCTCATTATTCACTCCATACACCTTTTGTAACTATGGTTATCCTCGCTTTCACAGGTACGCCGAGAATCATTTGTTGTGTCTGCAATGTTCCAGTACAAAAGAGAGTGATGGAGATGATCCTCCTTTGTTTGACATGAGAAATTGTGTTCTTTGACTTTGGCAAGTAATAACATAGAGGTAACCGTGGGGATGCAAGACATTAGCATATGTTGAAAATTGCATTGCCACAGAAGGTGTTGATTGATTTAATTTTATCCCCTAATAAAAAAAACAAATATGAACTTTCATCCCAGCTTCAGATATTTGACAGGTGTTTCACCGACTCTTGTGTAAATGACTGATGATATGTTATGTGTTGTCATTTCAATAAGTCATACAGGTACAGCTCAAAAAAATGAAAATATGGTGAAAATGTACAACATTTTTTGTTACTCCTTTTGGAAAGCTAAATTTATATAATGTATATTTAATGTATCGATTAAATACAAATAGAGCTAAAAATTCCATGCCTTTATCACTTTTACATTTGCTTATGGTTTAAAGATAATGAAAACCCAAAATTAAGCATCTTAAAAAAGTTAGAATATTACATGAAAACAATCTAAATTTTGAAAACATAAATATCATGCTTCTGCGAAGAACATTCATCTCTATTCGCTCAGTGCTTGTCTGGGCCTCCTTTTGCATAAATTACTGTGTCAAAGTGACATGACATGGAGATTTTCCATGGGGTTAAGGTGAAGCGAGTTTGCAGGCCAATCAAGCACACTAACAGCAAGATACTTGAACCAGGTTTTTGGTACCTTTGGTTATGTGGGCAGTTGCCAAATCCTGCTGGTAAATTAATTCAGCATCTTCACAATGGTTGTCAGCAGAATGAAGCCTGAAGTGCTCTAAAATATCAGGGTAGACGGATGCATTGACTGTGGATTTCAAAAAACACAATGAACAATGTAAAATAATCGTGTACATGTCAAATAATGGAAATGTGACACTTCCAACATCTTGCCCATATCCAAAGTATTATGCTGTCCATCAGTGAGTTAAAGATGTGTGATGCCAGAGTAAGATGATTATTTGGTCAGAAAACACACTTAGATGATGCTGTCCTCTAAAAACACTTACATGTAAGTCAGTGGGTCCATGAGGACGCCGGTGTCCTCATGACAGCTAAGAGGTTAAAACGTAAGCTTAGTTCTTCTAGCCAATGTGTATTTTGCACATTCTTTCCCTGGTTTGGCTTTAATGTCTCAAAAAGAGCATTATAAATTGCAAGGATATTAATAAAACAGGTATACAAAAAACTATTTCACACTTTTTTCTGATAATTTTATATCAAAAGACTAAAGAGTTCAAACAAAACCAGTTACTTTAAAGAAATATCACATCTCAGAAATGTCACAAAGTTGGGTAGGCAGCAGTACAAAGCAGGCAGCCAGAGTTCAACTGCTGCTCTTTGATATTTCTGAAATTTGAGCCTGAACAATGAATCACTAGCATGTGGCACCATTCACAGAAATTTCACACGACAAACTCCTGCGAGGCCTCAGACTAGTGGATCTGCATGTTGTACTTTCACTGTGCGCAGAAGGGACTCGCTGCCCTTAAGGGCTGAGATGGTATTTTCTATTCCAAACAAGTGGTTAATGAAGGTGTTGGTGCCTTTCTGTGACCTTAAGGAAATCTGCTCATTTTCCCCTGACCTTTTACATCACCTAGGCATTTTAATCCCCACAATTGCTGCACAACTGAGTTTTTACCAGTTTTGCATAGCTATCAGCCAACCTAAGATGGATGGTTGTACATAAAAATCTTAGTACAGCCATGCCGCCTCTTTTACAGTCATTTACATTAACTTTCTTCCTTATTCTAGTTGTGAGTTTGAACTTCACCATGTCATTCTTTTTTGTGTGCATGTGTGTATCAATTGAAGTGAATGGTGTGTACATGTTGAAAGCCTGTTTTTACTTAAGGTTTCATAAGACTGGTTACTTTGTATTTTTACTGTGGGGTTTGTTTACATCACAAATTATAACAAAAATAGATCCAGATTATTTTTTCATCCACAAAAACTGACTAATAGTTTGTCATTAAAACTTTGCTTTTGATTAGTCACCATGTCCCACTTGACCAGCTCAGAAAACATATTTGATTAAGCACTTAGACTTCAGGACTTTGACTTTGCCTCCTAATTATAACTTTACTGCAAAAAGAGAGTTTTTGATTTTTTTTTTTTACTTTGAGACTTTACTCTTCATATTTGGCTCCAGGAGCATAAAGGTTAGTCCAAACTGTTTTAAAGATTTACCAGACAACACTTCTCATTAGCAAAGGAAATCAGCCTAGCAACACAAATATTTCATTCCTTTAGAGCATGACTGTTGCTTAATTTGAACATGCCACCCATAGCTTGACCTCAGCTAGAGCGCAGATCAATTTACAAGTTAGTTCAGTGTGATGTGCATACTAAGTTAGATTCCTACGTGCAAACTAAGTTGCACATATATCCACAACAGAGGCTCTACAATTAGTTTTTCCTCTGTGTTTATGCTTCCTTGCACTTTTCACATGACAGGATTGGTGTCACAAAAAAAACAAAAACAAAAGATGTTTGTGAGTTGGTTCTTGTGCTTTGAACCGCTGATAAAAAGGGAGAGTTAATTCAAAGGAAACAATTACTAAAAGTACATTTAATATACGGTAGGAAAAAAAAAAACAAGGGAGACAGAAAGCCTGGACTAATGAGAGCACCTCTGTGCTCACTTGTATGAATATATTGGTTATGTCTATTATTGTATTATAAGGAATTACATAATCTCAGCTCTGGGAAGAAATGGCGTTAGATGAAAGGATGGATTCAGTTAGCGGCCTTCTCTTTTACTAAAAATGAGAAAGGCATAAACTCAATTTCAGCTGTCATAGAACTGTTTTTATAGCATTATCACAGACAAATGTCCAGTTTCGAAATGGGGGAGAATGTCGGCCAAAACTGAGGGGAAATCTAATTACTGTGGAGTGATTGACCATTGAAAAATAATGCTAGTCTAGGTATGGCATATCTCGGGGGGCTAAATGCGGCGCTTTGACAGGAGATCCATATTACATCTTGCATCTGGGTAATGAAAATGTGATATTGGAGACATAAAACAGTTGTAATTGGCAGTTATATTTAACAAAATCCCCACAAACAATGTGAACAAAGACATAACACAGCCAAGAGAATGCCACCATTTTTTATAATTTGATATTTAGCTTTGGCTGCTTTTGAGATTTCATTAGTTTTTACAGCTGCTCACCACCTGAACTTGTGGCACTTTGACATTCATTAGTGTGGAATGCTCCAGAAATTCATTAGTCGCCCTCTACGAAACACGCAAACATCTCTCATGCAGCTCAGAGCTGGCTGGATCAATATCACTGCTTTCACAGCGCTGACAGAAGTTGCATGATGCTCAGCTGTAGCTGCTGTCAGAGCCGTGTGATTTCTGCCTTGTGATGATTCTGGTCCATGCACAAACTTGTTAGACTCAGATATGTGTGTCATGATCGCTAGAGGATTAACAGATTGGAAGTGGTAATTTGAATGTACAAGCAGGCATCGTCTGAAGCAATAATTGATTAATGCATGGTGAGTCAGATAATACTTTCTCATTGGCACTACAATCCATATGGATGTAATTCTGATCAGTGCATCAGAGTGTAGTTGAAAGCTGGCAAATGCGTGATTATTTAAGGATAAATAATAACTAAATAAGACAGCTTCATTAATAAAAGCTTTATTGAAAAAAAGAATAATCCTTAACTGTCTATTTGTAGCCTGAATCTGAAGCCAAATTAACGTGGAATGGTCAAACCGCTAATTAAATAAAACGATCAACAATCAATGGTTAATCCTCATGCCCCACTGCTCTATAAATAATAAGGCTCAGCATGATTTCCCTGAATAAACAAAAAAATTCCTCACTGAGATCCACTGCTGCTTGTTAGTGTTGCTTGTCAAGAATAAGTAAGCTGCAAAGGAGGGAAGCGAGCGGAATACGAGGCTGCACTAATGAGCTTCATTATCAGTCAATGATTTTAAGAGGCTTTGTTAGGAGACCCACAAGGGGAACGAATTAGCAAAATTTAGATTAGAAGACACCAGTGCTTCACATCTAATGGCCTTTGATGCATTAGTCTGCTGATTATTTGAAGAACTATAAAAACAAAGGGGAGAAAATAGCCAGTATGTGTGGGACCGAGCCCCACCGTGAAGCGGTGTGTCTCAATTTTTCATTGTTATTTGTCCGCCATAAAACAAACAACATCAAAGGTAATCTGATGAACAGGAAGTGACACAAGAAACTGGAAGCAAAATTTAATTTTTAACAGCCCCCCTTTTTTTTTCTCACTCCAGAGTGGTTCTGTTTGTATGTGAGTCATACTGTTTTTCTTGCCCTCCTCACTCCCTTTACCGCCTTCTCATATCCTTTGTCCCTCCCTTCAAGACGCCCTCACCCCCTCGATTTTCTCACAGAAGCACTAGTGAGCACTGGATCCCTCCAGTACTACTGGAGATTTTGGATCTAATTGTTTTGTAATATGGGGATTTTGTGTGGGATGACTCATAACTTGGAAAAAGGCATCGTAGATGTCCCCCGAAATGTGAATGAGCGCAAAAATAACAAGCAGAAGACTGTTACCAGAGCAGAAAACCCCTATGGTTAACATTTCAAACGGATAAACGTTCTATGCCTATTTTTTCTTCCCAACGTATAGTATTTCTGTTTTCTTGTCCACTGTTACTTTTAGCTCCATGATTTTCTCATTGCCTTCCTTTGGATGTTGTAACTCAATACAAGGCTGCAGCACAAAATCATAACTGTTGTTAATTCAATAAGAGGCAAGTAAATATCCTCATGTAATCTTCAGCATTGAGCACAGCTCTGCAACCAGAACTGATATGTTTATATGATAGGAGAGAATAACTGCTTTGATTAAATTGCTTCACTTATTGAAAAAGTTGCCATTAAATAACACTAAGCTTTTCACTAGGTTTTCTATCTCTGAAAACATTTCCCCATTTAGACACGTCATAATCACAAGCTTCAACTTGAAAATTCAAAGTAATGCAAATTTCTGAAATCGTACGAGAATATCTGGTTTTCAAGTTTGTGTTTCTAAATATTAATCTGAAAAGTGTGGCATGCATTTTTACTCTCCCTTCTGTCATGATTTTAGGAATATTCCGAACCCACATGCAGCAGACACTCAGGAGAAAACTGAAGCTTTAAGGGTTTTATTCAGTGACGGAAAAAGGTGATGTGAGCGGAAGAGGCTTGGAACTGCAGACAGGTCGGAAACGCCGGGGCTGGGTTCGGGGCCCAATGAGCTCCTGCTCAGGGGAAGTGAGGGAGAGGAGAGCGACTCGGTGCAGGTCGCGGTGCGGGGTCCTCCAGGGCAAGGAGATCCAGATCCCTTTCAGCGGGTTCGACTGGGTCCGGATCTGTCTGGGTCCAGGGCTCGATCGAACCTGAGGCGAGGAGACGAGAGGTTAAAACAGGCACATATAATAATTCGAGGCTTTCAGATGGCTCTTAGTTACCACAAGGGTCAACACTGGCGTAGACGTGTCGGCTGGAGGCTCCTCTTATAGTCCCGGAACTGATCAGATCATCTGCAGGTGTGTGCAGGCCACCCCCGCAAGGTGGAGCGTCAGGAGAGGGACTGAGGGGGCCCCCTGGTGGTGAGCTGGCGGCAGCATGGAGACGGAGGGCGACAACACCTTCATATGTAGGTGTTTTATAGAAGCATCTTTTGCTGCAAGTTCAGCAGCAAGTATTTTGGGAGTATGTCTCTACCAGCTTTGCAAATCTAAAAGCAAACAAAAAAATGCATTCTTTTTTGCTTCTTAGCTCAAGCTAGATTGAATGGAGATTATCTATGAACAGAAGATCTTCCCACAAATCATCAAGCTGTTCAATTCTAAAACATTAATGTGCTTTAATTACAACCATTTCAAGTTTATGGAGCTTGACCTACTCCAAAAGGTACATTGTCGTTTGTACAGTTAAGCCTAATATTAATCATACCCTGTAAGATTTAGATTCAAAGCAGTCATTTCATTTGACCAACATATTTGACAATAATGTGACTNTTTGTACAGTTAAGCCTAATATTAATCATACCCTGTAAGATTTAGATTCAAAGCAGTCATTTCATTTGACCAACATATTTGACAATAATGTGACTTTTTGGAGTGGCCAAGCAGAATCCTGAATTCAATCTAACAGAAATTCTGTAGAGAGAGGAAAAGATTAAAGTGATGTCCAACATGACATTTTTATGTGAATGTAATCTTCACATTGTTCCCTTTTTTAATTGTCATGTTGACGTGACGTTGAATTGAACCTATATGCAGAGAGGCTGCAGCGTCGAGTTGATATAGAAGTTTTTAATGAAACAAAATGATGAAGAAACAAAAAACTTACAACCAGCCAGGAGAACAAAACATCAGGAACAAACACAAACACAGGCACAAGGTGCACAATGGGAGATGGTAATAGGATTTAACATGAGGAACCAGCCAGGAGTGACTGAGAAAGAGTTTTATATATATACATATATATATATATA
>NW_006799966.1:344493-353452 GCF_000485575.1 Poecilia formosa | reverse complement strand
AGAATAAAGTATTCAATGAGAATATTTCATTCATTCAGATCTAGGATGTGTTATTTGAGTGTTCCCTTTATTCAGATGGCTGATTAGAGACGGGTTTCAGGTATGAGGGGAGAGAGCAAGAGGGCAGGCTGAGGAGAGAGAGAAAATGGCACGGGGCGAGGGGGGGTACAAACTGGATAACTAGGAAAAATGAATCTAATACTAACAAATAACTAGACAAAAGGAACATAATAAAACTAAACTAACTAAAAGTCTGAAGCAAAGGAAAAAAGAAACATAGCTGATCTAATGAAAGAATAGAAATAAACAAACCAAAAAACAACCCAAGATCTAGACATTCATGTTGTTTTATTTTTTGACTGAGTCTATCCTGTATTTAACTCCACTATGCTTGGTGGTTCTTCAAAGCTGTCCAAACTGACCTCAGCATTACTGTAATAGAAAAAAGAAACAAGCAAACACCAGCTGAAAATCTTGCAGAAAAAAAATCAAATATGAACAGTCATATTTAACATTACATTAAAAATGAAAAAGCATTTCTTCTTTTTCTTCCATATTGAATGGTTTCTATATTTACTCCTCCACAATGTTTGGTAGCACAGTGACAACTAATGGCATCCAGATAGCTTTCTTAGTGTGTGAAGGCACCCGTCAGCGGCTGCCCCTGCTAATCAAGCCGTGGGCTGCTGGCCACTTTATTGCTGACGTGACCATTATTTCTGAGCGTTAACTTGTCTCACGCTGAAATGCACCCTAATTGTTTGTTGCAAGCCTATAGACTCGCCCACAATGTGAATCCTAATTAACATAACTCTTAATGGAGTATTTGGCTGTGAAGCGTAACACTGTTTTTTTTTTTTTCAGACTTTTCATACATGAACACACAGTTCATGTTAGAGTCCTTTAAAAGCAGATTTTTTTTTTCCTTTTATCATTTTGTCAGCAAATGTCACTTGATCCAGAATCAGATCAGAACAAGACAGAATCTTTACCAATTCAATAGAGCAGCGTAGAACCTACTTGTTGATCATTTTAGCTCTCTGAGCGGATGAAGAAGAGGAAAGATTAAGCATTTTTGCCCCTTCTTCTGCATTCCGCTCTTTCCAGATAGCCGGCGAGTGTGTTTTGTAATGCTTCTTCTTCTATTGCATGACAAATGTCACAGTAGTCACCTGCATCCTGTACCACAGATTAATCTTGCTTAGAACATCCCACTGTGTGACAGGCCTGATAGAGAAAAATGACTGTTAGCAAGAAAGCCTGCCACTGTGGCTCGGCTAAACGCCTTGGCTTCACCTCTCCATCTTCCTTTCTCAATCTCCTCTAACTCCCAAACAGCCCACCGCCCCATTCTCATCAACCCTGTGAGCTTGTTCTGCGCATCCTTAAGACCAGAAGAAGAGCATGATTTATACCCCAGTGCTAGCCTGTGAGGTATGTCGGTATTTGGGGAGATAATTGAGCTGTGGAGATTTATTAGGGACTGTGTGACAATGTATAAATGTGCCCACATGCCGTGGATTCACCTTTACAGTTTTCCCCCCAAAATATTGATATCCCAGGCAGATTTAGGTTTAGGTTTAAATTAATCATTAACCTTTGCAAACATCATTTAATAAAAGTAATATTTAGGTTTTGAAGTGTCTCAGTTCAAGTCTTGAATCCAAAAAGAGAAACTAATGGAGGCACTTAAGAATTAGTGTGATGGCAAGGAGTCCTTCCAACCTCAAAGACTTGGAGTTCAAAGACAAATACATTGTAAAAAAATACCAGTGGAGAACAAAGCACTTGTCAGAAATTCAAAGGTTTGTATGTTAACAAAGGATTTTTCACTGATTGTTGAGAATGTTATGTGATTTTAGACATGATTTTTTTTTTTATTAAAATGTAAATCAAAAAAGTTTGTTTTAAAATTGATCTTCCATTTGCATAGTTTTACTGTAGAAATAAGCTTTTTGGTTAGATGAAAACAAGAGAATGTGCTCACACGCTGCTCAATGTGCTCAACAACTTACAATTACAGGAAAAGTGTTTATCCGCCATCATCAGTGGCCATGCTAACTCGCCTGAGCATTCATGTCAGGCTATGTTGTGGTTAACCAGCTGTGGCATAGCAGTGAGCAAAGGGAAGGCTTTGAGCCATGCGTACACGAGGGTGATTAACAGGGTTAACACCCTCCTCCTGGTTGTTTCTGATCTAGCTGTAGGACTGCAGGGAGGAGGTAGAGTGCCATAGTGACAGTTTTAACAAACATGTAAAAACCATATTGTTCATAAAATACATACTGCAGCTTTAATTGTGCTGTGTTTATTGCATTGAGGCTTTCACAGGCCAGCGGTTTACATACTGAGATAAAGTAATGTGCCATCAGAAAAAGTGGTTGAATTAAATTTTACTTTGAGACACAGATCAAGCTAAGTGAACGAAAATGTATTAATAGAGTAGACATTTAGGCTTGTATTAAAAAAATAAAACTTTTTAAAGAAATTGATAATTTTCCTATAACATGAAATCAAGATAAAATACAAAAACATTTTCAATTGTAACAAAATTGGAAAAACGCTTAAGGTGAATGGAAACTTTGGAAGGCACTGTGTGCAGGAAAAGAACACGATTGTCTTAGTTAAGAGTCCTCTGCAAAGAGGTGGCAACATGGTATTTTGTCTTTGCACGTGTTGCCTCCAATTAAGAAACGAGTATGTGGCTTGTTAGGGACATTCTAGGTCACATGTCATTGAAGCAACATGAAGGGGAGGAATATCTAATTACAGCCAAACGTCTGGACAAAGAGATTCCAAGAGAAATTATCTGCTATAGATCACTAATATTGTTGCTGGTCCACTCAGTTAGCCAAACAAGAAGAATAAGCATCATCTGACTCATTCGAAGGCAACTCCACAATTTGGTGAATGTATGCACCAACAGGCTCAAACCAAATGCAATTTGTTGCAAATTTGACCAGATGTTTACTAAATCAAAACTCCTCAGCTCTTCTGTTCGGATTTGTCAGCTCGGAACCACCGTGCATGTCTAGTGATGGCTAATTACACTGCATATGAAAGGGAGCGGAGATGCTCTTTGACATCCACACACCACAGCGCAAGCAGCAGGAAGCAGAAGCCTATTAGTGAGCACACAGTGTGCTTAGGTGTGTATCTGCTCAGCCGGCGTTGTACCTTTCCAAGCGTCGCTCAACTTTGAAATCCCACTAAATATCTCATGTTGTGCTCTCACTTTACCTCCAGATTTGTAAGGGATACAAAATCTGTCGGCAGCATTTCTCAATGGAAAATGCCGAGGCTAAAAAAAGTTAATAGTGGCACTTCTTTTTATCAGTTGACGTGTGCATGTGGATATTCTCACACACAGGTGTCAGGATCCTTTGATCAGTTTTGAACTTAGGAAAGTCTTAGATCAAGTAGAGTACTACATGTACCCTACTTTATGTCCATGAAAATCTTACTTTCTTCTCAGATAGCAAAGACACTCTTGCCTTAATGGTTACAGAACGTCATCAAAGAAATCTCTGAAGTCTCAACCTGTTCAGTTAATCTGGTCGCTGGTTGCCATGATTGTAAATTCGGGTATGTTCACTTTTTCATTTGAGGAAAATCAGGAAAAGGTTTCTTCATGTGGTTGCTGGAAAGTGTTGGTAGCACTTTTAATAATTAAAATGAAATTTAAAGATAATAAACACTTTTTAAAATATAAATTTGTCACAAATTGGCACATTGTCTTAATTCTGTGGCCTTTCATTATTATAATTTTGTTGAAACCATCAACCTGAAAATCGTTACAGAAACTCAATTTTACCACAGAAGCAACATAATGAGGTAAAATGATTTTTTAAAACCCTATAATTTATTAAAACATTATTTATGACCAGCACTGTAACAGTGACATTTAAAATCCATTCGGCCGTATAAAACCCAAGTTAAGCAAATGCCACTTTCCAAATATGTACTTCTCCAAATAAGTCTTTACCTGACAAAAAACATGGTTGCGAGTCAGTTACCTTTTAATTAGAAGGTCACAAGGATACCAAGTGAGTCAAAATGTTGGAGATTAAAAATTGTTGCTAAAAACACACTAGTTTTTTGAATGTTCACGCCATATATTTTTCCTCGCAAAACCACGAGGCCACATAGTATAGTAATATTTCTACCGAACAGAAGCCTGTTTTTCTTTTTTTTCTTTAGTGCCATCTCGGTTTTCACATAAATTGTTCCATGTTTCCTACAGGTTTTTCTCGCAGGAGCAATTTAACATGTCCCAGTGACATAGCCTTAGGTGCCTCAGTCAACAACACCAGTCAGCCAGCACAGACAGCCTGTTACTTGTTCATCTAACAAGGATGGAGCCATGATGATAGAGCTGTGTTCTTTGTGCTGTTTTCATCTTTGTTTCTTTCTTTTTCTCTCTCTCTTTTTTTTTTTAAATGCAGCTTAATTTTAATTGATGTTTGAGTAAACAACAAGTCAAAGTTTTGTTACAGTTGGTGGAGAACTGGGGCATGTGAACAGAAGGGTTGCATTTAATAAACAAGCTAATTTGGTTAAGTTTAGAAAAGATGTAAAAAACTACCACCATGTTGAGACTTGTTGTGAAGCACAAAAATCATACTAAAGCCAAACTTACGCACCCAGTTATTTTAAGTCACTGAAGATGTATGTTGCTTAATTATTTTATTTTTGTTCAAAAGCCTGATATGATATTTGTATCCATAATGAATGAATAAAAACCTTTGACTGCCATGAAAAGCACCTTAAAATAAAATAAATTAAATTTCTAACCACAATCTGAGAACTTGTGCATCCCTGTGTTTGTCTCCTGCATTGCTTGGCTGAGGTCTTCTGCAGTCACTGCTGTTTTCTGGACTGAACTTATTAATTTTGGTGCCAAGTAAGACTCATCGCGATTCAGTGCCAGAGGGAGCGGCAAGGTCAGCCAGCCCATGATAAAACCATTCCAAAAACTTTACCCAAAAATCATGGCATCACCATAATTAACCATCATTATAGAACCATATTTAGTAAAAGCTGGAGGTTAGGCAGTACATAATAAGCTCTGATCTGATCACCGGTGGTGATTAATTGGGAACGATGATTGCATTTGGGAGACAAAAGTCCGCACACCATATGTTGACATGACAAATGCTTTTTGCGTTGAATATCTTACCTGCATGAACAAATTCATAGCCTTAGTATTTGTTTGACTTCCTAGATTTTCTTCAAGTCTTAAACTTATTTGAGAAATACAATCCTGCAGAGAAACACTTTTCACATTTGTGGTCCAGTTCCAGAAAACCCATGAATGTGTTTTTTTTTTGCTGTTGTTTTTCCCCCCTTTCACCAGGGAAAGGCGTGCCCAGAGTAAGCAGTCTGTCCATTTTTTTTTTTTTTTTTTTTTTTGCCACACATAGATTTTCCAGGAAATGGATCAATTAAAAAAGAAAAATATATTGTGGCTAAAGCTTGACTTTTACAGAGATCCCCTGGGCCTAACTCAATTTCAAACAAGGTTTGCTGAAATTTATTGTAGGGCTTTTACATAAATATTGAAGTGTGAACAATCCCAAAGCTGTTCAGACAATAAAAAGGAAATAACAGTTTTAAACTTCCTAATGTTTTATTCATAACACAAATAAAAGACTCAATACATGTATCTGATTATACTGAAGAAATATAGCATACTGTAGCAGAGTGGCTGTGATGTTGCAAATATTTTTTGTTCATGATTTTTAAGTATTTTGCAGCAGCCCTTAATAAACTTTTTGAAACAGTCACAAGGGAAAGGCGTGACTTTGATAGCATCTTGAGGAACATATCTTGCTTACTTAGTTGATTAAAAAGACACATTTCTGGGGTAAATACCCTTAGAGGTAAGGAGCATTGTCTTATATATAATAGTAAGAATGAAATGGTATACAATCAGTAAAGTCATCTTGCTCTTAAACTATATTGTGAGTCAGTTTTATTTTTCAAACTTTGGTTGCATGCTTTTCAGTAAGCTGCACCTAACGACCTTCAGGATGTACAGATATTTTTATGAGAGATCATTGTTCTGTGTGGTCCATTCAACTCATCAAAGGTCAAATCAGTGTGAATTGCACTCCCTTCGCCATTTTCCCATTTCATCCCACCAACAAAGCTTAGCTGCACATGGATAACGTCTAACTGCTGTCTCCTCTGCACGCTGCATTGTCACGTTTCAGACACGCACCTGAATTTGGGAAAAGCATGCATGTGGTTTCACACTGTCAGTATTAGGTGCAACTCAATTGCTGTGGCATGCTTATGGCAATGCTTTACTCTGCCAAACACTTCTCCCCTGAAGTCATAACGCTTGTGAATCTTGTCAGCTATTCAAAACTCAAAGTGCTTTGACTTATTCAGTGTGGCAGCTTACTGCAACTATTCTGCACCAACCTTTCAGCGGTTCATTGCCTGAACACAGCAGACACCACTGTGCTTGGTGTGCTTTAATTATTTGTACATGACAATTCACAATCTATTTTACTTGTCATTAACTTATAAACAACATGAACATTTATTGTATTATATTAGTATGGAGAATAACTCCAAACACCTCCTCTCAATATCAACTACTGCAACTATTTTATGCAGCAATATCAAATAAACTAAGCAAAGTAAACACATTTCAAACAGTTTTCAAATAAGAATGTGATAAAAAAAAAGACTGTAAAATTGTGCTACATTTTACCATCAAGAACAGTGCTTTAATTGTAAAATATTGTGGGTATATTGTGAAGTAATGAAAGCTCACGTGTCCACGTTTGTCATTTAGCAAATGAGGGACGTAATGACGAAGCCTCTTCATTAGCTAATGGAAACACGCCCTTTGCCATGTTTACTCTGTCATTAATTCAGAATTATCATGTTCACTTGATTAGTGTTTCTGATGAGCTAAGAGGATTACGCCAAAGCCCACGGTGCAGGCACGCGAAATATCAAAATCAAGAAAGGATTCCACGATGGACAGACACGTGTGTCCTTTGTCTTGAGGATTGAGTCTGAACGCTGTGCCAGTGTGGTTGATGGCTGGCTGCGGGTGCAGCTATGACTCACTCCTCCTCTGCTGCAGCCAACAGTCTCACAGTCACACACATACATATTTGCACCACAGCACAAATTTCTCTGCATTCAGGTTCTAAAAGACTATTAACACTTTAGCTATAGGTGTGAAAATAATGATGCAAGGTGGTACAGGTATGTGCTTTTTTTTTAATGCAACAATCCCTTTTTCCATCAGCGTGAGATATTTAAGGTGGAAAATACTAGAATGAAACATTAATATGTGTATCTATATTTAATTAGATGAAGACACGACTAAAATAAATGAATGCCACGACAAGAAATGTGGCTCCTCTACGGCGTGATAGATTATACATGCTGCAGAATTACACTCCTTACTTTTTCTCTCACTTACATTTGAGCCAGGATTTCATTTCTTCTTGGTCTCAAGGGTGCTCTGATATATACAACCCTAGGCCCTGACTCACATACAAACTAAACACATATATAACAGCTTCCCAAGCCAATTACCTTGTCAAGAAAGAAAAACTCCGGATAATAACTTCAACATACAATATGAAAAAAAAAGTTATGCTGGAAACATTAGTTTTACTGCTGCTTTTACAAAACAAAAGAAGTCTCCAAGGACAGAACGAGCTGCTTCTCATCAACAGGTTTCATATCTTATTGAATCTTTCCAAAAATCCAAACATGAAGTGAATACATGTGATTTATACATGACAAGCCTGAAAAAAACTTGTCATTAATGCCACACATAATATGGACACATGCAAACATAAACGAATGGACAAAGATGAGGAAAACAGGACAAATTGCATTACTAAGCTTTAAAATAAATGCTTAGCACACTTTTGACTTACATAATATGTCAAGCCATGTAAGCTGAAGGGTTTTATTGTTTTTTTGATGTTTGCTATATTGCATGCAATGTAGTGGAGCAATAACTTATAGTTTGGAGGCTATTCTAAAACTAAGTATGGAAACAAATATATCCAAAGCAGTGTCTCAGTTCAAAGATCTTGTAGCACTAGTTGCACTATTGAATAGGTACTTAAATGTAAGGAACAATACTCTGTGATGAAGATACAACACAGTTCAAGTCAGAATAAGTCAGTAGACTATGTGGTTAGCATGAAGTGTTACTTTTCTATGTGTAGAAAAGTAACACTTCCAGCTGCTTCCATTCACTGCCTCCAAGTTCAATGCAACAACAGCACAACTAAACACACACCGATGTCTGCAGAGGAAAATAAACTATCACCTCCAATACATCATTATGAGTAAAATACTTTATTCTGCTGTACAAAGTTTGTGTTATGTATAATGTGATTTCTGCTCTTCTCTGAATTTTCACAAGATTTGTGATGACTGATGGAAGCCCTGAAAGGCAAATTTTCTAAGTCTGAATAAGTTACTTTTGTCCCCCCACAACTTTAGAAGTTTTCAGCAAGTACAAAATGAATCCCTAGGCGTAAATTCAACCTGTAAGACTCTTCTGGCATCATCTATCGCCACGCCTTCACCCCAGCCAACCAGGACGCACCACCGCTCCACCTCGATCCAATCACCTGGCAAGAGCTCCTTCAAAAGACAAACCAACATCAGATCCACCCGCCTCAGTTGTGCTTCAACCCACCTCCTCCCCGTTTCCACCACCAGCCTTCCGGACGCCTCCAGGTCCCCTCAAGACTCCTCTCTCCAAGCTGCGCTCCACCACCAGTGACTGGGCCCGGGGGAAGACCTACCTGAGCTTCGTCCAAGCTCGCTGCGATTCTCAGCACGCACGTCTTCTGCCGGTGTCCAAGCGCCAGTGGTGGGAAGTAACGAAGTACAAGTACTTCGTTACTGTACTTAAGTACAATTTTCATGTATCTGTACTTTACTTAAGTAGATTTAATAATGG
>NW_006799966.1:337286-343196 GCF_000485575.1 Poecilia formosa | reverse complement strand
TTTTGCTTTTTGATCTTCTCTTAGGAAGAACAAATATTCCATGATGAAAAAAGTGTCAGAAAAAAATATTACAAGTACAAACACTTCAGGCTCTTAAATTTGCTTCAGGAATGGAACAAAAAAACAATCAGAAAGACTTAATTTAAAAGCAAAATTGATCAGATTTTGTACATTCCAACTTTTTTTGCTCCCTTTACAGGAAAGAAATGTTGATGAAAGAAAAAAAACTGAAAAATTGTAATAATTTATTTATTTATTTACTTTTAAATTTGTAAGAAAAAGAAAATCTGACTAGACTTAGAAAATGGGTCTTTCAAAACAAGTTTTTTCTCGTGCCAAAGTATATTTTTTCACTTGCATTTGAGGACTTCCATAATGTCTTCACTGGTGCTTGGGGATATTTTATCACTGTGTTAACCAAGCTTGCTGGATTGACAGACAGATTTGAAGCAAGCCCAGCAGAGCCAATGAAGAAGCCAGTCGCTCTCCCTACTGCCAGTCTGTAACTTTTTTTTTTTTTTTTTTTTTGCAATTTAAACCTCCATCCAGTAGAGGAGTGTTAAGAGGTCAAACTCAATTTATGCATTTCTCAGACAACCAAGAGGAGAAACTGAAATTGAGTCAATTACCTCAGCACATCACCAAGAGTTTGCCAGTGTTTTATGACACACAAAGGAGAAAAAAAAATGTTCAATGTTCTCAGGTCTTTGTCAAAAATTGCCAAGAAAAAAAGTGCACTCGCACATTTTATAGCTCTTTTTAATTGGACTTGTGTTCATGGATGGTCTCATGACTAATCATAGTTTCATAATTTGAGTTTTAAAAGGAAGCAAAAGAAATACAGTGCATCACATTTTACTACGCTGTCTTCTAAATGAGCACATCCACATGCTATGTTATGGAAATACTGAAACATTTCCAACTTCCAAATCTGACCAAATTACATAAATTCAAGCCACAGATTAGCTCTGTGGCTTGAATCGCGGTAGGCCCTTTATTGTGTCAACAGCACAGTTACTGGGGAGAGCCTACAACTCACTTTAAGATTCAGTTAGTCCTGGGACCTCCAACAAGACTTCCCTTTAATCAGTTCCTGCCAGGAGAGAAGACAGCCGCCATAACCTTTATTCAGCATGAGCCCAGGGCTGCCCTCTTAGACGCAATCTCTGCCAGAGACAACCTTCAAATGAAGACAGATCTACCTCGCTGTCCCACTGTATACCCACAAAATTGTCTGCTGTTTGTCCTTTGGTTTGCACTCTCCTCCCCTCTTACGTTTCAATATTGCCCTTCTCTCAAAACAGGTTAGCAGAGTGTCAAAAAGCATACACCGGGCCTGTCTGCGGGCAATTTGTTACAGTTTAGCAAGAGACAGAGTGGCGAGGGAGAGGGCAGCGTGTCACTGTTCATTTTAGGATGCCTGTCATCAATTTTGCAAACCAGCTGGATTTTGATTTCTCCATTTCCCCTTAATTTAAAACTCAGTTTACATCTAAATATGACAGCTGGCAGCGACTGTGCCACATTCTGATCTCAGCCAAAGAAATCTTTTCTCGCTAGGGAGTTTTGTATGAATGTTCTGGTATTTGAAGTGTACTTTAAATAGCTGAAAAGTATACTTCATGGAAGAAAAACCATGTGATGACACATAAACTACCATATCCTATTTCAAAGTTTTTGAACAACGTCTGGTTACAGGCATGTTTTTGCAGTTATGTTTTAAAATTATCGGTAACTAAAGATTTTCTACTTGTTATATTCATATTTAAAAAAATCTGATTCTTCTGTGAGGTATCCCATCTTATTTTTCCTCATCTTTTGGTCAATTCTCTATTCAGTGAAGTACACTTGGAGCGTTGGAGTATTGTTCATTTTTCACTTTCCTATAAAACACAAACTAGTCAGCTGTGTTCTTCAGTTTGCAGGAGATTTACAGTAAGTTATGTAAATACCACATAAACTAAAACACATTTTTTGCCCGACATGATCAACCAGCAGAGGCTTTCATTATGTGAAGTTAGGCTTTTCTTACTGTTACAGTCTCTTGCACAAATGAAAACGTTTTCACTTTTTTTCTGATATACCTCAGCTTGTTTATATTAGGATTAAAATACCAACAAAAAGATGTGAAATAATGATTAATGGAAGGAAGACAATATATAATTTTCAAATGTACAGAAAGGAGTGCAAAGCTGGCAAACAGACAATACAGTTTTTGTAGGACAACACTATGCAATTACACCTGGACTTTGAATGAGCCATTACATGAACATTCTTTGATGGAAACCATTAGCTTGACTATTGACCACTGACTATATGTTCAGGGTTGTTGTCCTGCTGAAAGCTGAACTCTAGACTAAGCTGTTTAACAGCCTTTAATAGGTTTTATTTGAGAAATGCAATGTCTTTAGCTTCTCCTATTTTCCCCACAGTTTTCCTGTTCTCCTGAAGAAGAGCAGAACAGAAGAGCGTCCTCATAGCATGATGCTACCATGACTTTCTACAGAGTGAGGGTGTGCTGAGGGTTGTATGCAAAGTTGGTTTCTGCCACACATAACAGTCACACGTGGGTCTTTCTGGCTTTGTTCTAGCTACTCTTCTACTTGGGCTAGATTTGTAGCGTGCAGAACTAATATTTTTTTTTCTGTTGACAGATTCTTTCACCTGGGTTATGAAATCTGAATCTTTGAAACTCACCCAGCGTTGCCATAGCCTTATTTGGCTACTTCTACAATGAATGAGCAGTCAGATGAGGTGGCCTTAACAATTTTTGCTAGGTTTCCATTTTCTGTCAATAAGTTGAATGGAGGATCGTGAGATATTTGGTGTATTTCTCAAAACAGCCTGTCAAGCCTTTACATGTTTGCTGATTAAGTGAGCTCTTACAGAAATTATATAACTAAATTCTATTGAGGATCACCAAAGTTGAGACATTTCATGCAAATGCGTGCCACACTTGTGAGTTCTTAAAAAAGTAAAAAGTACGTATCATCTTTCTTTTACTTTGGGACTGGTCTATCAAAAACATCTCCAATAAAATGCATTAAAGTTTGTAAATGTGAAAAAGTATGAAAACGTTTGAGGGGTGTAGTCACTCTTACCGCACACTGTAACTATATCCCTATTTAGAATCCAAGTACAGAAGCTCCAGTTTTCCCATGTGTTTTTCTGACTGCAGAGATAGTCATCAATGAATTCAGCCCAGACACCTTTAAAGGGTTACAAAAACAAAACAAAAAAAAAAAAGGAAAGTGGTCATTCACATGTTGGAGGCTAATTATCATAGTACCTATGGTGAATGTGTGCGGAAAAACTAACAAGGTCGTTAAAATGTGACTATGCTTTGTCTTCTGGTGACCATAAACTTTACATAAGACGAACCTTCATCACTATGAGAACTAATTACCTGTCTTTCTGCCTCTTAGATAAGAAAGGAAATCCTTTGCAGAAAAAATATGACTTTTACAAATGACACATTTCTCCAACTTTTCACAGTGCATCACCTTCAATAGACTTGGTGGAACAAGATTTGTGCATTAATATTTTAATATGTGGCAGGCGAAGAGATGGAAACATTTCTCAGATGGAAAATGGCCGGCCTCCATTGATTTGTCACTGTGTGAGGAGATGGGATGCTTTAATGAGGTGCTTTGTCCGTCTTAGTTTTGCTCTTGGGAAGGGAAGTAGCAGTACACATGACCTTTCAGCAGGTCACCGGGTGCAACTGCTACTCCTTTAGATTAAATCGCTCCTCAGCTATTTCTCCCTGAAAATAGCTTTTTTTCCCCCACCTATTTGCTTACAAAGCTGCACTGCTGGGTTTGTCAGTCCGTCATCAAAGAGCGGACTCAAATATGTTGTGATAAATTTAGGGTGGTAAAAGCAAGATACAGTACTTCCAATTCAGATACGGAGTGATTGTCATATCTTGCTGCGTATTAATCTTCAGGTGGTTAAGAGCTGAATAACACCCTCGGCAGACCCCTCGTCTGTGTTGTGCTTTTGTCTCGACTTACCTCTCCCTACAAAGATTCTCTTTTCTAGTTCAAATAAAATGCACAAACTTCATTCTTTTAAATGCGAGTGACCAAAGATTATATTTGAAATTCAAATGTAAAGGCTTCATGTGGTGTGGAAAAGTATTTACTCCTTACATTTGTCGTCATATTTCATTCTGCAACTTTTAATTGCATCACTGCTTGAAAACAAATCAATTAAGTAATTGTAAAACCTGACCAGATGCTGATTTGATTCTCAGTTTTGGGTCAGGAATGCATTAAGCAGCTGGAGCCAGGAAACTTCCCCTCGAGTACAGAAGTTCGACACCCATAATAAAGGATTTTAAAAGAGACCTTTGTTATGTTTAGTGCTGTTTTTTTCAGCTGAATACATCCTATGTGGAGTTACCTTATTTGAGCCTGTCAGGTGAATTCATTTTGCCAGCTCAGCTGTAACTCTTCAGCCCCCCTACAGTCAGATGCTGCCAAAAGTGAGCTACAAAGAAAGCTTTGGGATTTTGCATCAGTTGAGCAGTAGTATCAAAAACAATATGTTCTTTTGCTTTTCAAGTTTGAAAAATATCCAGGGTTCTTACCTTCTGCTGAACTGCCAAATCATCTGATGAGGTGGATTAATACAACCGACAGATTTAACCAAGATAACTCCACATGGAAACATGGACATTGCTTGGCTGGAAAAAAAAGCTGCACCAAAGAAATTGTACCCTGCTAATCTATGCCACTAATATGAATAGTTTAAATTGATGTTTTAAATGGTTAAAGTTTATTCAAACAGATAGCATAAGTCTTACTGGCTGTAAGCTTAGACCATTACATTTTCCTGTTTACTCACTTCAGAAAATCTGGAACAACTCTTTAAGCTCAAAAGTGTTTGGTGTACGTTGTAAGACAATGACCATCCAGAACACTTCAAAAGTCTGAAGCAAGATCTGTTGTGGCTCAGTTAAAACAAAGAGTAGACCAAAATCTTCCCACAGTGATGTAAAATACATGGTGACATATATTGCAAATGCCTGATGGAAGGGCTCCAACCCAACAAGAGCAAATTTGTACTTATCACAATTGTAATAACATATCACAATTCTTGTATTTTTTACTCAAAGTTCCTTTGTCTGATTTGAAATAAGTCAGATGAAACATTTAAATATGACCCATATAGCAAGGAAAAATTCTTTTTCGCTGTACTGTACATCTTGAGTAGAAACAGCAGGAAATTGTCAAAAAAAAAAATGACAGCTGAAATATTCCCTTTCTCACAGAGGTCATCCTTTACACTGTCCCCATGTATTTTTCATCACTGTCATCATTTTTCAATTCATCTGGCCATATCCCTGACACCTGACATTATCACAACCCAGAGGGTGCTCGGGACATTATAAATGCATGTGCTCTGTTGACTTTGGTCACTGCACCAGGACAACCACCTGCAGATTCTGAGCAGCAAGCCCACAAAAATAATAATGAGAAAGAAAGAAATTTTGAAATCTCAGTCAGAGTGGTCATTTGGGGAGTCCAAGGTTATAATAAGCACCTTCATTACCCGCAAAAAATATAGGGACCTTCTCTGGGACACCAATTGTGAGCACCCTTAAATGTCAGGAAAGTATTTGTGGAGTTTTCTGATAATTACATGTGGGTGTGAGGAAAAATCTATATCTTATGGTACGTATAAGAATGTGCCTGAGGTTAGCTGTGTGGGTTTTTTTTTTTTTTTTATTCCCCAAAATTATAATTATTTTGTTTTGCCAGCTGTGTTTGGCTGGAAATGTCATATCAACATGGATTTTGTTGATTGGTTGCCCTTTCAGCAACTTTGTTTATTCCATCCGTCCATCCATTTTCTTCTGCTTATCCGGGGTTGGGTTGCAGGGGCAGCAGCTTCAGAAGGGAG
>NW_006799966.1:328940-336198 GCF_000485575.1 Poecilia formosa | reverse complement strand
CTCCAGGACCCTGCTGAGGGTGTAGAGCTGGTCCAGTGCTCCACGACCAGGACGAAAACCACACTGCTCTTCCTGAATCCGAGGTTCGACTATCCCCAGAGATTGGAGAGCCTGACCCAGAGTCCCCAGACTCAGCTTCCTCA
This sequence comes from Poecilia formosa, assembly GCF_000485575.1. Classification (NCBI taxonomy): domain Eukaryota; kingdom Metazoa; phylum Chordata; class Actinopteri; order Cyprinodontiformes; family Poeciliidae; genus Poecilia; species Poecilia formosa. The sequence continues at coordinate 336,055 of NW_006799966.1, read as the reverse complement.
ATAGAAGGCATGTTGGTGGGATTGAGGAGGTCTTCGAAGTATTCCGCCCACCGGCCCACAACGTCCCGAGTTGAGGTCAGCAGCACACCATCCCCACTATAAACAATGTTGGTGCTGCACTGCTTCCCCCTCCTGAGACGCCGGATGGTGGACCAGAATCGCCTTGAAGCCGTGCGGAAGTCTTTCTCCACGGCCTTTCCAAACTCCTCCCACGCCCGGGTTTTTGCCTCCGCGACCACCCGAGCCGCATGAAAAATGAAACTGTTCATTTCCAAGCCAAAAAAATGAAAATGATTTCCACTTGTATTCTAGCAGAAATGACTGACCAATGTAAGCCTCTTCTTTACTTTGTCACTTCAGACAACATCCCTTTAACATTTGTGAAGTTCATATTGTTTCAATTAGTGTTTGTTCCTAAAATAAACAGCTGTAGCAATAGAAGCAAAATTTGCAATATGGAACGGTAATTTGTTAAGGCTGAAAAAAAAAAAAAAAACATCACCTCTGCTGATTAAAATGCCACCACGTCTCCAGCTAGAGCCATCTGATAGACATAACCTTTAAGTGGGCCATTAGGAATATATTAAAAAAGACTAATTTCCTGGAAAGATATGTCACTGATGAATTATTAAAACATCTAATACCGGTCCGACTAACCATTCTCCTTCTTCTCCCCTAAAAAAAGATCTCATGTGATGAACAAGAAAATGACTTGCAGATGAAAGCACTGAATTCACACTTGTAGGATATGGATGCAGCCTGGATCACAGCCAACAAATCTCGTTAAACAAGCCCTTTGATACCATTTTCTTATTGATCATGGCTCAGGTCTTGACGACTTTGTCAAGAATCACCCCCTAGTCCAGGTATTATGCAGGATAAGATGCCTTTAAAATCAATGAATTGACTGACCACACAAGGTGAAGCGTGGACCTTTAATTTTGCAGCAAAGATTTCACTCACAGGTATCTTAAAACATGATTCTAACCATTATTTTGTCTGCCTCTTTCTTGCATTTTGGTCTTCCACTAACTCAATATATAACACAGGATCTGTACACACAAGGGACCCAGCAGCAGCCACATACAGCAGCTGCAGCAGCTATATGTGCAAAGGGAGCTGAAAGAAGCTCTAATGTACTTTTCTGCTAAACAAAATTTGGAAAATTGTGGAATTCAAATTCACCACAGATCCCCCTTGCAAATGAAATCTAGGTCTTGATGGGGTTTTAACCTGGTTAAATAAATGAAATGAAATGAAACACAGACACCCTGTGCATCCACTTCATACCGACTGGTTAAATCCAGTCAGTATGAATAAAACTCCAATCCAGGACAGACTTGTTCAGTATGACAGATTTAATCAGTTACCAATTTGAAAAAAAAAAAAAAAAAGTAATCTGATAAGAACAAAGATTATTCTGAATGGAAGCCATTTGATTTAAATGCATTTTACCACAGTCAGGTAGTTAGCATGACAGTTGATTTATGAGATTACTCCTCTGTCTTTGGCTGCAGGAAACCTTTACACCCAGCCTGGGCAGGCAGCCATCTGCACAAACAAATATAAGACTCACAAAATTAAATTCAGGAGTAAAAAATGTGATTTTTTTAGATTAGTTTAAATTAACGATGTTATTGTAGAAGTATCTTATGAAAGTTAACACATTAAATAAGAATGTTGTAATTCATTTAGTTATTGTAACACAATGTGAATAGTTTGTCTATGTTGCTAAACACACTTCATACTGGATCATTTGACTATTTTTTTTTCCATATCTAACTTCTGAGTTAAAGGCGGTTTGTACATTTCAGTTTAAGATTTTAGTCATTATGAGAGGAGAGACTGAGAAATACTGATGCAAGGTCTCTACAATTCAAGAAGACAGTTATTCAATAAATGATTACAGAGCCCATTTCATCCATAATGTGCAGTTTAAAGCCTTCAATATCAAAACAATTTTCATATTTGATTGTTGTTGATTGATGTATTGATTAACAGTTGTTTTGGACTCAAAACACTATGCATTATCAAGTATGTTACATTCTTTCAAAGGAATTCATATGGACTTTATTTTAAAAAAAAAAAAGAAACTTTACATAGAAAAAATTGTCACCCGTACTAGCTAATTATTAAAATTTGTTTAAAAGTAATGGCACTATGCTTCTATGAACAAAACAACATTAAGCTGTAAATCTCGGACACAGGAAAGAAAATTTAAGAACATTTTAACTTTTTCCGTCTTGCTGTAGACGTCTTTGTTTTCAGCACCGATTAATTTTTTTTTCTCATTTTTCATTGCACACTGTCACTCACATGCATTGCAGTGCAAAGACAGACATGTGAGTGTTGTCCTAGAAATGTTTGAGCTGCAGGAGCCGGGGATGCGTGGGCTTGCTAGAGCTTTAACTGATATCTGTCCATTGCTGGATTTCCACGCTTGGGATTCAAAAGTTGACGGTAAGTCTGGCTAACAAACTGTGAGGTGGAAACTCAGCCGACTGAGGTGGCAGGGGAAGGATTATGACTGCAGCACTGTGCCTGATCAGCCAGGGCTGAAGGAGCGTGAGAGAAACCCGCAACTGGGCCACTGAGTCCACAGATGGAGCCTCTGGATGAGAAGAGAAGAAACATGGTCAGCCATTTCTGAGGCATTTGTGAATGACTCAAGAGCCCTCAGCAAGCCATACACCTACTCATGTCATGAAACCAACCACCCTTGATTTTGAGATGCAGCTTGCAAATCATGTTTACAGATGGACAGAAACAGAAACAGAAGTCCGTACTTCCTCTGAGTCTCTTCCTCAACTTAGTACAATGACATATGACTGTGCTAACATCTTGGTTATTAATAATCAAACTGCATTCTCACATGCCGTAACATGTTTTTGTGGTTAGATAAATCATTCATCTGATTCATTTCTGATTTTTTTTTTTTTTTCAAAAATTGAACTGTATTCACTTTTACATAAATAACTGAATACATTCAAACCAAAAATGTAAAAGGAATGCTTTAGGAAAGAATACAACCAACTATATGTTTATGTCATATCATGAAAACACTGGTTCTCAAAGTTGAGAAAAGAATAGATATTTAATTGTCCTTAAAGGGGAATTATGATTAGTGAGTGAAAACACAACACTTGTCATTTATGTGGACTTAAAAACAATCTTATAAACAAAGCTGCTTTAAGTCTGTGGACTACTACATAATTTAAATATAAAGGACAAATAAATGGAACAAACAATGGTTGATGAAATCATTTATCTTTTCATAGTAAGATAGCAACATCTCACTAATAATATCAATATCATATATAAAAAAGATTTTTATGCAGTAACCTCTCCTTCTAAGCTGTTAAACATTCCTACTTTTTAGAAATGATTTTCTATCTTTTTTCACCTTGATGAGCACCAACAATTGCTTCTCAGAGCTTCCCCGACGTCTTCTTTTATTCATGCAATCACACCACAAACAGACAGACAGACGTGTTATGAAGACCAGTGGTGGAGAAAGTACTCAAAAAATGTACTTAAGTAAAAGTACAAATACACAGACAAAAATGTACTCAAGTAAAAGTAAAACTACCACATTAACATTTGTACTTAAGTAAAAAAGTACTGGCATTTAAAAATACTTAAGTATTAAAAGTAAAAGTACTTGCTGAATGCATTACCTAATCCCTAATACAACATCATTAAGTGTACCGATTGTAATTAATTTGAATAAATCAGAAATGTGACATTTTAATGAACTCTCTGTAACATAGTTTAGACTTAGATATGTGATTCTATGCATCATAATTTCAGGGATGGAAACATCTTGTCTCCTGTCCTAACATAGCATGAACTTGACTTTTTTTGCCACTATTGGCATTTATTTTTAAAGAAATCCAACAGAAAGGGGATGGAAAGAAGGTGGGTGGGGGAGGACATGCAACAGATGAGCCACATAGCAGAGTTGTCGTCAAGACCAGCACCCCGCGCTAACGTGACACAAAAAAATTAAGTTTTACCTATCAAAATTACTTCTCAAATTGACCTGAAAAATCCACATTCACATAAAGCACCTAGATATTAAATACTTAGAGCTGAAATAAATTTAATCAATAAAGATCCATCCAGAATAATCGGATCATTCCTGAATGTCATATCAATACAGACTTTGGTCACATCGTTGTCCCATATATGCGACACCTCAGTCAACACCTCCACACAATAATTCAGCACATGAGTGACAACTTTTTTTCATCGCAGATGCAACGTGTCTCAGTCAGTACAGCTAGCTTTGCTAGCATCACGTCCACAGATCTTACCTTTCTTTAAGTTTTCCTTCGAAGTTAAAAGTTGGACGAAGTCCCCACAGTCACTGAAAGCGAAGCGCTGCTTATTTTACATGTCGCCATATCTATGATTTATGCAGCGCTATTACATTACTGACGATTAGACAGATATCTTCTCCCGCTCAGAGGAAACCACTGCGCATGTCTGGAGCTCCGCGTGCGAGTAAAGGTGGAGGCGATGGGTGACAACAGACACTAAGTCAGTTATTGCTCGGATTTTACGGCGCCACCTTAAGACCCTGAACTTCACATTTTAACGGACAAAAAGCGCAACTTGGATGTAACGAGTAACGCGACGGTTTAGTAGAAATGTAGTGAAGTAGAAAGTACAGATACTTACTGTAAAATGTAGTGGAGTAAAAGTAGAAAGTACCCATTATTAAATCTACTTATGTAAAGTACAGATACACGAAAATTGTACTTAAGTACAGTAACGAAGTACTTGTACTTTGTTACTTCCCACCACTGTGACGATCAGACTTGGACAAACTGTGGTTCTTTTAACTTGAACAGATTGTTGGTCCTCTGATTGTCTTCCCACAAAATAGAAAAGAAAATACTGTGGCCATAGAGTATGTTCAGACATATTTCCAGCATTTGAGCTTCCTGAATGACCGTCCTCATCCTTAGAGGATGCATCAAGTTCTTCAGCATCCATGCTGTAAATATGGTCAGGATCATTTTGAGTATCATTGTCTGAGCTTTCGTCATCAGAAAACCGTTCTTCTGCTGAAGAAAACTCTGAGATTTCATCAAAATGTGACTCATCAGTCTCAGCATCTCCCAAATCCTCCTCGATGGTTTCTTCCTCAACTTCAGAGGAAGCATCCATGTCTTCCGGCATGATCTCCTCAAAACCAAAGTATTTCCATCTGTTGTGGTCTTTGCTTTCCACTAAAAGTCCTTGGTCTTGTACCGAATCATCTCTGTGTTCTGAGTTTTCTTCTGCGACATCCTCAAAACCAAAGTGTTTAAAACGGTCGTCAGAAGGGCTCGCGTCTGGAATATCTTCATCCCTAGTCTTATATCCCAGGAGTTTTTCAACTCCCTTTGTCATGAGATAGCCGAGGCCCCAACCGATCGAAAGAAGCATTTTTACTGCTCTGGAAATATTAAAATCACTCTCTGAAATTGTCTGTTCGACACACATAAGTCATATTTAGAAACTGGCTCTAAGCCATCTGCTTGGTCTGTTTTGAACTGAGTGAGGAGGATCCTCTTAAACTTATCACGTCTTGCCTTAATTGCTTGTTCTGTTCATAAGGAAAACATTTAACAACATCTAATAATTACATTATTATTATTATTACTATTTTACATTTGAACTCAGTGATAAGGATGATGCAGTAAGCAGATCATCAGCCAATAATTTTATGTTTAATCTCACTTTATTTATTTATTTTTTTTTTTTTTTACCTTTTCTCATTCTCTAACACCCCCCCATCTCAGCCTCTTTACTGTGTGTTTAGGAGTCGCCCCTTTGTGAGATCTTCTGTTTACTCTTTACCACTGCAGCATAAAGTGACACTCACACCGACACCCAAAACATTTGCAATGGAGGTTTTGTTCTTAGTTTGTTTCTTTGATTCATCTCCAGCTAACGTTCCGGACAAGAGGCAGGGTTCACCCTGGACAGGTCGCCAGTCTGTCGCAGGGCAACACAGAGACAGACAGGACACTTTAGAGAAACCAATTAATCTGACAGTCATGTTTTTGGACTGTGGGAGGAAGCCGGAGTACCCAGAAAGAACATGCAGACTCCATGCAGAAAAACTTGGTCTCCCGCGGGATATTTTGTCCCTATGGCTACCTTTTTAATATTTTAATACCTCTTTAGAAAACTGCACAAAATATGTCCTAAAAAAGCACATGAATAACGCTGGATGCTGACCGAAGCTGTTGGGCAACAAGCAGAACAACACCTCTTTCTGGACACTGCGTGGAGATAACTAGATTTTTATTTTTTTTATTTTTTTATTTACCTTAAACTTCTGAGAAATAAAACACACAAAATTAAGCTTCTACAGGTATGACAGATTTATAAGAAACGTAACATCGATGTGTTCATGCGCATTACTACAAGGTATGCTGGATTTACGAGGTATGACAGATAGTCAGGAACACTGTTGCACATGACCTCACGACAATCTTAAGTGATGCTATTTATTTATTTTTATTACATTTTTAACCCTTTGGTGTGTGTCATGATTGAATGAATTATGTTTATGTCCACTAGGTGGCGACCATGAGTTCATGTGAATGTATAAATGTAAAGAACAGAACAATAAAAGTAGAGAGTCTTATGTGTCCCATCCCCAGTTATCCCACATAACAAAGGTATGGGGCCTACAAACCCATGCCCAGGTCCAACCCATGTACGTTCAGCCCATGCTTATGTCATGTGGGTTCAATGCGGTCAACCCACATGGGCTTCCCATGTTGGGCCCATGATACTGAAACTACATGGGCCCCATATAGTATTGCCCATTTTTGCCCCATTCACAGTTAGCCCACATCACTGCTGAATGGGGGCCATACATTTAGCCCAAATGGGCCAGCCCATATGGGTCCCATTTCCGGTTACCATATTGGTCCCATACAGTTAGCCCATATAAAACCCATGCCCACTCATAACCCATGTAGCCCACAACAAACCAAAGTGGGGCCCACCCAGGCATGCTGGCTGGGATTATTGCTTCATTATTGTGTTTAACCTCAGTGATCCTTATACCCCCTCATACAATTCACTGTGCAAAAATGAGATGGGAAGGA
>NW_006799966.1:273046-328930 GCF_000485575.1 Poecilia formosa | reverse complement strand
ATATAGATAGATAGATATTTGATTAATTTATATATATTATTTTTATTAAAGAATATATATAGATAGATAGATATTTGATTAATTTATATATATTATTATTTTATTAAAGAATCAGTAAACATACATACAATATAGATTCATATATATAGATATCTACATATCTGTATATATATATATATATAATTTTTTATATATATATATGAGCTGCTCAGTGCCTGAGCACTTACCTGTGCGTCTGCCGGTGCTGATGATCCATCTGCCAGCGCACCCAGCCTCCATCTCTGCGTCTTCATTGTTCCATGCGGCCAATCGGCTGCCCACCTCTGGCTCTTTAGTAGTCCAGTCTGCGCTGTTGCAAGTGTCCGGACAGGCCACAACTCCTTTACGATGACTCTATGCCGGCCGTGTTCCACCCACTATCTTCTTGATCAGTTGTCACTCTGACCCCAACACTGTACTCGTCCTGTCCTTCTGTGGCCTTTTCATAGATGAAGATGTACCCGTTGGTGCAAATGTCAGTTCCACAGTCGACATTTGCCAGTGATACCTGCTCATCCTCTGCCTTACACACCAGCTCTCCACACATTAGATATGTGTAAAGGCTGCTGGTGTCAGAAGTTGTTGCCTGTTTCCAGCAAATGACTGAGGACAGATGGTATATCTGACTTCCAGTCTTTACAGGGACTTCAAGGACTGGGTCAGGTATCACAGGATGTCTGATATTGTCTGGCCATGGCAGTATCAGGGTCATCACATCTGTACCATTTAAAAAGCTATCGTTCTTTGTGTCGGAGTTGCAGGTGCCACAATTTTCTGAAGTCCTATCCCAGTATCTCCCTAGAAGAGTACATGTTGTGTCATCTTGTTGTTCCTTAGGAAGAGGAATGACAGGACCAAGGGTTTGGATAATTTGTGAACTCTTCTGACATTGTTCACAACAGTCAGCTGTGTACAGTTTACAGTCTGTGGTGATGCCAGACTGGGCCAGATAGTGCAACATGTAAAACATCAGGACTCCTGGCTTGTCCTGATGTTCTACATCCCTGATCTGCAGAGTGTCAAGGAGTTCATTCTGAACTGCAAACACTTCATGTGGGGGAAAGTCTCTGCCTGGATGGTGGATTGCTTCAGAGAAAAAGTTTGCAAACAATGGTGTCTCTGCAAACAGATCTGCAATCTCCTCGGGAAACTGAGCCACAAACCTTCTCACAATGGTCAAATTCATGACCATGACGCCATTCACAGTTAGCCTACATCACTGCTGAATGGGGCCCATACATTTAGCCCAAATGGGCCAGCCCATATGGGCCCCATTTTCGGTTACCATATTGGTCCCATACAGTTAGCCCATATAAAACCCATGCCCACTCATAACCCATGTAGCCCACAACAAACCCAAGTGTGGCCCACCCAGGCCTGCTGGCTGGGATTATTGCTTCATTATTGTGTTTAACCTCAGTGATCCTTATACCCCCTCATACAATTCACTGTGCAAAAATGAGATGGGAAGGANCCTTAAACTTCTGAGAAATAAAACACACAAAATTAAGCTTCTACAGGTATGACAGATTTATAAGAAACGTAACATCGATGTGTTCATGCGCATTACTACAAGGTATGCTGGATTTACGAGGTATGACAGATAGTCAGGAACACTGTTGCACATGACCTCACGACAATCTTAAGTGATGCTATTTATTTATTTTTATTACATTTTTAACCCTTTGGTGTGTGTCATGATTGAATGAATTATGTTTATGTCCACTAGGTGGCGACCATGAGTTCATGTGAATGTATAAATGTAAAGAACAGAACAATAAAAGTAGAGAGTCTTATGTGTCCCATCCCCAGTTATCCCACATAACAAAGGTATGGGGCCTACAAACCCATGCCCAGGTCCAACCCATGTACGTTCAGCCCATGCTTATGTCATGTGGGTTCAATGCGGTCAACCCACATGGGCTTCCCATGTTGGGCCCATGATACTGAAACTACATGGGCCCCATATAGTATTGCCCATTTTTGCCCCATTCACAGTTAGCCCACATCACTGCTGAATGGGGGCCATACATTTAGCCCAAATGGGCCAGCCCATATGGGTCCCATTTCCGGTTACCATATTGGTCCCATACAGTTAGCCCATATAAAACCCATGCCCACTCATAACCCATGTAGCCCACAACAAACCAAAGTGGGGCCCACCCAGGCATGCTGGCTGGGATTATTGCTTCATTATTGTGTTTAACCTCAGTGATCCTTATACCCCCTCATACAATTCACTGTGCAAAAATGAGATGGGAAGGAGAGACATAACGAGCAACCAAATGCTAAGAAGGAACAAAAAAATATATACTTTGTCTATGATTTATGCTTCAGTATCTGATTGACAACAATAACAGCAGCAACACATGTTTTGTGTAATTGGATGTAAATTCAGTCACTAGAGGGTGTGTATTGGTAGCAAACCTTGTGTTTTATAATAGCATGTTTTGTAGAGTGCATCTAAGGGCTCCACACACATTCCTAATTTTAAGTCAGTTCCATAATAATCCTGTGGTGACCCTCAAAGGAAAATGAAAAATTAGTATCAAAGAAGAAGAAGCAGAAGAAATTTACTTTCAACCACTACCATTCAAGAACTCATAACCAAATTCGAAAACATCTCACATTGACTCCTCACTCCGAGAAACTGTGCATCAAAGCTGATGTTCTTGCATAGTCAAGTGCATTTAGAAAAACATGTAAATTAAAAAAAAGAAAAGAAAAAAAAAACACCTCAGCAGTGTCACATGTCACAGAGATATTGATGCATACTAAGTGTGGGGAGTGCAGATGTGAGTTACATTCACACACCAAGGAGTCATTATTGCTGAGGAGGTGAGAAGAGCTTCACGCTGGACTTGAGATAAAGAAGATGGTAAATTGATTTTGGCATCACAAGTGGTGGTAAGTGGCCACTGCTGTCGTGTCTTTGAACCACACTTGAAACAAATAACTTATCAAATGTTTTGAATCAGTCTATGAAAACGTGTGGGGGTGAAGGGAAGACATTTAGCAACAAGTTTGGAGTTTGTCAGAAATTTGTCTATTACTTTTTTTTATTTGCCTACTGAGCTATTTTTTTATATATAAATTTTTGCTGCTTAACCGGTGCCGACTCCCTCTCCGACGTTAATAATTTGCAGTTGCTGCAGTTAAAATTGCATACCATACAAAAAAATTTTAATGACTGAGTTGAAATAAAAATCTAATAGTATATTTTATAAAATCTACATATGTTCACTTGTTTCATTAAGTCTAATTATTGAAGACTTTGAGGTTATTCAATTTTGTAACGTTAAATTATTACAACTTTGAGTGAAAAAAGTGAAAAAAAACCCCCCGCATTTTCATGTCACAGCCTGTAGCTCTAACTTATGAATACTTATTTTCTAAGCTGCTTAGATAATCCACCAAGCCTATGCAAAAATGCCAAAATTAGTTTGCATAATAGTGAAACTATACTAAAAAAGCAGAGGTATGTATTACATAGTTTCACTGTGTGAAATTGCTTTTATCTATGTGTTAATTAAAATTATTTTTTCTCTTCTTTCATAAGCGCTTCGAAATTTCATCCAGGCAAATGTCCATTCATTATTTTCATTGTCTGCACTCGCTCATGCTTGCATGATTGTCTCTGTCAGTCTGTTAGTGAGCGACGGGGTACGCCCTGGAGAGGCTGCCGGTTCATCCCAAGGCAACAGAGAGACACATGGGACAAATAACCTTACACACTCCTTAACCTACCATAGATGTACTTGGCCTGTGAAAAGAAGCAGGAGTACCTGGAAAGAACCCATGTATAAAATGCAAATCTAACTGTCAATATTAGGAGCACGAAACATAAATAAAACCTAATACAACACAAAGGGGATCAGCACCAATGTATTTCTCTTTGATTTAGCTTCAATTCAGTCAGTGAGAAGTATGGAAACACAGATGCAATTTGCCTACAAGAGCTATGATCTTTAGAAATGCCCAAATTTTATTGACTTATAGGTCATGTCAAAATAGAATTATAACATAAAGAAAATTTAGCGGGTTTGAAAATTCTATAGAAGCTACATAGCAGTGATTCAGGAATAGCATTACATAATCTCATTTTAAGCGTTGCAGACACTTTGTCTAATGGAGATTTAATCCCCAAGACCCAAAGGCTTGAGGAGTCAAACACAACGTGGGGCTTCGTTCTGTCTTCTGCAAGTCCTCCTGTCTTCTCTGCCTCTGGCAGATTTTATGATTTTTTTTTTTGTATTTAAATAGTGGCTTACATACTGTGAGCTATTTTTAGATGTTGATTTAAAATTACAACTGAAGCAATCACAATGAATGCAGTGTGAACTCCTGCAAATCTCAGATACAAAGTGAAAGTGCCATGAGAACATCACAATAGTGCAGCACATACCATTCTTTAAGCTAGTGTACACACAATACAAACAAGAAAGACACATCATAAATGTTACAAATATGTTATATCTATCCAAGGGCTTGGCATTTCACAAAATTTGCTTCATGTTGCAACCCTTGAACATATGTAGAACATTTGTGAAAAAATAAGCAGTTAACAAAACAAACAGTTAACAAAATACAAGGTACTAGTTCAGTAAATTATTTTACTGTTAAGATCACAGTCGAGATATAGCCAAAGTAGGACAAGACTTAGAAGAATTGCAAAGCAGAGTTTAAATTAAAATATTATGCACACACTATAACTACCCATTAAAAAAACAATAGAATAATCATGGCATGTGACATTGCAAGGGGAAAGTTTCTTGTCTTGAAAGAAAGCAGTGTAGACCAGCTGATCTTTTCTAAAATTTTACCAGAGAAAATGACATTTCTTGAACATGCTGTTTGGATGGATAAGAATGAAGTGCCAATACTGGTCCATGTTTGATTTATTTAAGCTTTTTTGCATGTACAGGACCTGGGTACCTTGCATCAGACACCTTAAACTCCTCCTCGGTCCATTCGTTGGAGGGAAGTGGCGACCTCACAGAGACACATTCCATCTCACTGCAGTGATAAAGCAATAACCTATTGAATCTTTCATCTTTTCTTGAATTTTTTATTTGTTTCTTTAAAAATAATGCCAGACTTCACATAACCAACTTAGCTTTGAAGTGTCAGTGTATTACTGAGACATGACTTTATTTTGAATGTCTTGCTTTTTGGCCTCCTGCACGCTGAAACAACAAAAACAGGTCAAAGTTGTAAAGTCAAAAGGCAAGATCAAAACAGATTTCCTCAAGCTCAAGCAGAAACAAATCGTTTATTTCTTCTCCATCTTTATTTCTTCTCCAGTATCAACTTCATTTGTTTTATCATGAGGTTGCATCCATTTTTTACAGAGTTATGTTGCAGTCGCTTTCGTGTACATGCTGATGTTATATGCAAGTGTGCATCATCGTAAGATGCATTAAACAGCCATATATGGCATTGTGAGATTTCCTTCTAATTTTAGATCTCTTACTCATCGCTGCTTCTTATATGTTTGAGTCAGATGGTCTGTCTTGTCCACACACAGACTATTTTGGCAAGCACTTTTTTTATAAAGCTATTCTTGGTTTGATTTGTTCACTTGAGCTCATCTAAATCAGTCAAAAAAAGTAAAAAACAAATATATATATATATATATATATTTTATTCCAAGGCATTATTCTTGCCACATGCTGCAGATCACCTTAGTGATCTGTTTTGAAGCAGTTAGAAAACTGAAGTTTTTTTTAATAATGAGGAAGACTAAAGATAATTTTCTGTCTTTATTTCATCCATCCATCGTCTATTCTCCCTTGTTCTTCCTGGGGAATATCTCCACAGGGATGCACGTACTCATATCTGAGGGCAATTTAGAATAATCAATTGACCCAACAGTTATGTTTTTGGACTGTGGGAGGAAGCCAGAGTAGCCAGCGAAAAACTTACACATGCAAGGAGAGAACATGGAAACTCCATGCATAAAGACCCCAGGCTGAGACGTTCTTGCTGCAAGGCAAAAGTGGTACCAACTCCTTGTTTTAATTAAAAAACTAAAATCTGAGTGTGGCATATATTTGTATTCTGATTCTTGTTCTCTGAAAAAAAAAACAAAAAAAAACATAAGGTAACACTTTATTTGAAGGGGGTTGAATAAGACTGTCATGACACTGTCATAAACATGACATAACACCTGTCATGAACATGAATAAGCCTTCATGAATATTTATGACTGTTGTCATAAAGCGTCATTCAGTAAATTATGACACTTAATACAAAGTTGACATTATTCAAAATGTCTTTGTTACAACAACTTGAGATTAACCAAGAAATCATTACTGTTTAAACTTTACCTTTAATAACATAAAGTTACCTAATTTTTAAAGTGCAATCAGTAATACTTTTATAACAAATTTATATCAGTAATGATTTCTTGGTTAATGTCAAGTTGTCATAACAAAGACATTTTGAATAATGTCAACTTTGTATTAAAAGTGTCATAATTTACCGAATGACGCTTTATGACAACAGTCATAAATATTCATGAAGGCTTATTCATGTTCATGACAGGTGTTATGTCATGTTTATGACAGTGTCATGACAGTCTTATTCAACCCCCTTCAAATAAAGTGTTACCAAACATAATTTATGTTTCGTTATTTTTAGTTTTTTCCAAGTGGAATTTATTTCGTTGATCATATCTTACCTAAAATGGGGGAAAAATTATCTTTTAATGTCTTTTTGGATATTGGGTTTCACTGAACCTAAATTTACAATAATCAAAAGAGATGTGAAAGGAATACTTCTCATTAAAAAAAAAACTCAGTCAGTACATAATGCACTTCTGTAATGCAGAAATTGTCTTTGTTAAAAAATGCTGGACGGACCAGAGCCAGGAATCGAACCCAGTCATCAACATCTGCATTGAGGCTGCTTGACACCCAAATAAAACTTCTTACACATTTTTCTTGTAGTTGAGTCCGGTTATAAAGAGAGGGTTTGATTAATTCATTTATCTAATGTATAATTGAAATTAGCCATTAAACTAACCTATGACTTATAAAAGAGATGCAAATAATGCTGTTGGAAATTTCTTACAGTTGGGTTATGCCCTCTTTGTGCAAAAAATACCCATGACAACTCCTGAAACAGACCACTTCATGAAAGAGATGCTAGATTATTAATGATCAAGACATTCAAAAACAAATTAATGTCCATAGTTCAACAATTCTTCACTAAGTCATTAGCATTGTGATTAATATGGAATCTTTTTTCTATTTTGCAGGTTGAAAGCCAGGAGATAAAACTGACACGGACAAACCTTGTATACAAAAGAGAAGGCAAAATAAATCCCTGTTCTCTTACAATTTCCTAGATGCTTTCCTAGATTTATTCTGTTTAGTTAAACTGCGGGCAAATGTTGCTAGTGAGACTCAGGTGGTTATGCCACCCAGGCTTTCCTAACAGGTTCAAAGATTCAAATTGGGGTCCTACTGGTCAAATATCCTTTTCTCAAACCTTAAAGCTGCTGCACCTTCAAAGTGCTGTGTGTCACTCTAAATCGACTGGCATGGTGAAAAGCAGAGTGCTGTAATGGGAAGCAAGAATTTATGGCATACAGCTTTTCAGCACACCAGAACCAGATGAGGTTCAGTCCTGCTTTCATAGATAGGAGGAAAAAGGAAGGGAGGAATTTTTTACTGCAGCCGTAGTGAGCCTTTGGCACTCATTTTATGCCACGCATGTACAAACACACATATGTACGCATAAACCGTACACGTCTGCAAGCAGACCTAGGTTTGTGTACAGATGGATTCAGGTGACTAAGCCGGATGATTAAGTCGTGATAACAAAAATAAAGCACGTTCGAGTGAGATAGTTATGGAAATACAAAGTAAGCATGTTACAAATAAATTCATTACACAGCAGCCAAGTCAAATCAGCAAATCCATTTACCTTGAGGACATTTTCACAGCATCAAAGACTTTTATGTTATAAAACATAGATTTATGAATAATGAAAAGAGCATGCCACAAGAATTGAGTCAGGAAATTTAGCTGCTGCTTTGCAGACTTGCTAAGAGTATCATGCAACCTACATAATGGAAAAGGGTTCTATATTTTAGCTTCACACCCTTGTTTCATTGCTTTTGATCCAGAATGTGTCAGCACATTTCGCCCGTCAGCCTTTCTTCATTTGTATGACGACTGCTGTCACTAAATGTTGATAAGAAGTCCCGCACCATAATAGTAACACTTCTAAACTTTACATCTGGTGCCATCTGTACTCCAGTCATCTCTGCAATAACATCCAGAGGCTTCAATGGTCATCATGCTACGTTCCCTCAGTATTACATTGGTATGGTCAGCAGTGGAGTTTTGCAAATTATTTATGTTCTTCTGGTTATTCTATCAACCTTTCTTTCAGACATTCTGCTCCTGGCTAGTTTCTGGTCAAACAATGTCCTTTGAAATTTTTAAACAATTACATAAAACTAACAGTGTCGATTGGAATAGCTTGGAGATGATGGAGTCTTTCTGTAATCACTGCAATCTGTGTGTTTTGTAACAAGAACATTGCAAAAGGAATTGGAAGTGTTGCTTACGGTTTAAAAAAAGCTCTTCTCCTTCTCCTTCCTTCAGATGTGTTTGTGCAATACCATAGCAATGACAATTTATTTATAGGCCATAAGTAGGTGGTATTAATTTGCACAGATATGGATGTTTTCTTAATCTAAATACAGAGTTCCTTATTTTTTCTTGGCTTTGTATGTCCTTTTCTTTTTTTTTAGGTATAAAATATGTATTTCATATCCACTTTGTTACACTTATTTATAGCGTTGTTTTAATTTATTTCTATTTGTAGGTTACCTACGTTGAAACCAGCACATGGTGTCGATTTCATATCAATAGGGCCATTGGGAATATATTTACAGAAAGAAATGTTGATTGGCTTATTTTTATGGTGTATAGATAAAGAAATTAGGGGAGGTTTTTAGACTTTGTGTCAATGAAAAGCAAACAATAATGCAGTTACAACCTGCTGATGCAATGAAGAACTGCATTCAAATGTCACAGCATTTTTATGATAGCAATGTGTTCATTTATAAGGCTTTCAGATGGAATGTTGTGGTTAAAAAAGGGTTTCCAGGTTTTGTTTTTCCATTAAGGCATAGTTTAATATGTATTTTTACAACCAAGAACCACTGAAAATCACACATTAGCAGTCAAGACATAGCAGCAAAACTGGAGTAGAAAATCATTTTCTTATTTCATGACCATGCTGCTGACCTTGTGTCATCCTGTTGAATACTCTCAGATTTCGACTGGGTCTCCTTTGCTTCATGAATAAAAATGGAATGTGAGCCTTTGAGTAATAAGTTTTTGTACCCTGCTCTGCAGGAAAATGTCAGTACATCTGTCTGCACACCTCTACAGAAGGTAGGTCATGCTGCAACAAAACACAATGCAGACAAAGTTTTCATGCTGATGAACACTTGGTGAAGGAAAAAGAGTGAATTTTTCCAAATGAAGAATGAGGAATGCAGACCTGCATGTTTGAAAGCAAAATATTGTTAGTTTTCAGAGTACCTAATTTATTAGACAAACATCACAGTATGGAGTCACTGATACCAACAGAAGTGGAAAGCCTAAATATCTAATGGATTACCATATTTTCTAATAATTCTCACTGGGAGAACCCTGTGCAATTTGTAAATACTGTTTTTTGCAGTTCTCATATTTGATTAGGCCTGATACAGTCAAGACCTGTACAACCAACACATTACTTGCATAAGCAGCCCAATAACAAACTGACCAAGCAGCTTGGAGAAACTAGCAAAACAAAACAACTAGAAAACAGCTTCTCAAGTCCACAACTTGGCAGCAGCTGGAAAAACATCTCCATCAATAGGACCCCATCCCCTCATGCTGAGTAGAAACCGTGTCTGAAAGATGACCTCAAAGCTGCAGTATGTAACTTTTAGTAAAAAAAAAATAATAATAAAAAATACATGTTTTTTTTTTTCTTTTTTATGACAGGCTCTACTGCCAGGAAAATGCAATAATACAGCAGAGAGCAAGGAGGAGAGTGTGAGCAACAGATTATCTGTCTTATACTGTACTGTCATGAGAAAGTGATAGTTTTAGCAAATATTTTAAACATATTTTATATTAAATCTTCAATGTAATTTCTACAAATCCGATTGTACAGTATGAAACCTCAGCAAATTGTAACTCAGGTATAAATTTATTGAGTCCATTGTTCAGTCGTGTGTTTTTCCATCACTGTGCCTTATGAAAAAGAAATTCAGGACACGTTTTTGGATAGTAACGATAATGTTCTCTGAAACATGAGAAATTATTTTATTACTAGCTTTACTGAACTTTGGAATAAATATTTATTCCAGTCTTAATTGGACTCAAGTGCATCAGAAACATCTTAATGTCCAAATGCATCATAATATCTTTCAGGTCTCAGAATGCATTTGTGATCACATCCTGCTGATGGTCTGCTACTGGCCCAGCTAAAAGCTGATTGTGTGACGCTGGCTACTTGTCTATTTACATACCGGACTGGGAAATGAGATCTAATCTGATCAGCCAGGATGCATCTTCACTTCAGGTGGTCTGAAGATTATTGATTCAAGAAAAGGAAAACAATAGGACACAGGTGGAGGTTTAAAAGCAAACATTTCAACAGATTAAAATTGGAGATGTTTGTTTGTTGTCCACGTGGAGGTTGTTTTATGACGTGGAATAAAGGACAGGAAGTTTTCTGATCACTCAAAGAGAGAACTAGAATTATGGTCTCACTTTTACTGGCTTTTCTTTCTGCATATTTCATATTAATTTATGTTTTTAAAAAATCAATTTCTCATCACTTCTCTGTATTCTTTCTGAAATCAGCAATTAAAACATCCATCCATCGTCTGTACCTGCTTATCCATGAAATGTTGCGAGGGAGCTGGTGTCTTTCTCAAGCAGACATTGGTTAGAAGGTGCAGCACGCCTTGGATGAGGCCAGTCCATCACAGAGAAGCAGGCTGGGATTCAAACATAGGACTTCAAGCTGCAAGGCGGCATCCACAACCCCGTTATGCCCAGAAGTATAACAGATAAATGAAACATTTTCAAACCCTGGGAAGCCTAATAGCAGGAGGAAGATATAAAGTTTCTATCTCCACATGTCTTGTCAGATCAATGTTTAACAAAGAAATGACAAAGCTTTCAGCATTTTAGGTTACTTTTTTTAGAGCGTCATGGTATCTGGCGTGGAAAATGATTCTAAAGCTGAAATACAGAAATTTAGTTTGTACCAAAATGATGTCAAGAATAATACAAGAGCAAGACTGCAGCGTTCAGAATGTCATTGGAGTGTAAGAACGAAACTGAAGAAGAAACTTTCATGTATTCATTATTGAACAATTTATTTTTCAAGATAAAATTGCTGTATCTATTTTTTTGTAAACACTAATTTGAATATGTTGCTGTGCTGGTACGTATATCTCTTGTTAAGCCGTAGCTACGTTCCATTGAGGTTACGGCTATGTGTTATTTTAATTTACTTAAAAACTACAGAGTTACAGGTTTTATTAAGTATGGCCTCACAAGTGCTCTATACTCAATGACTTCCATTGCCAGCAAAAATGCTGAATGGTATTTTCCTAATACATGCATCCATCAGTCTATTTTCTGCACTCTCATGAGATGCAGAGCAAATGCTGCTGCGGTGATCCATTACTGGGTCAACACAGAGGCAAACAGGACAAGCAGCCTTCCTTGCACCCTCTCTCTCTTTGGTTAGTTTAGGGTTGCAACACAATCTAACATCCAGATACTTAAACTGTGGGGATGCTGAAGGAATTATTCTGCAGAAGAAGAACTTCCAAAATTTACCAGCTGGCCTTGAGGCAACGCTGCACATCACACTTCCATGAAGTGTCTACCGTTCCAAAATTTTGTTTTAAAAAACACATGATGCTGTCACCACCATGTTTCAAACGTTATCCATAGCCCACACTGTTTTTTTTTTGTTTGTTTTTGTTTTGTTTTTACCAGAGCAACTTGTTGGGCATAAACTGTATTTAAATTGTAACTCAGATCCAATAAAATTACAGACAGCATCCACTAGAAAAATTAAATAATACAGTCTAAAGGCAACCAGGAACCTTTCATATTCCGGAATAAGTTCTTGCTTGGAAAAACAAATCAGATGTCTGTCATGCAGATCTCAAAGCAGATGTTACCGCTGTTGTTTGTGCCGTTTCGGTGTTTTACTTTGAGGCAGAGACTAGCAGATGAAAGAGTATCACTGGAAAACACTGATAAAAACAATGTAGATAGATATGATTGACAGAATGCCAATGTCCCATCCAATGTCCTCCCTCCTTGTTTTTTTTTTGTTTGTTAGTTTTTTTTTCTCCACAGTTTGCCCTGGCATGGTCAAATCCCTCTATTTATTTTTCACTGAATAAAATAAACTCGCTTTTATTTAGCCGCTTTAGTCCTGTTTTGGTGTAGTGATGTCTTCTGCAGCATTACCCAGCTGTTTTTATCAACTTGTTCTGGCAGGCAGGCAACCCCGCACTGCTGCATTATTCATACTCTGCCAAGGAGACAGGGGAATCGGAAGTCCCGACCACCACTTTGATGACATGCAAAGTAGGGGGGAAAGACTGTGCACCGCTTACATCCGCTGTCACCGGTGTTTTCCCAGCTGCTCTGATCAAGCCTGAATGCAACAATCACAAATGAGACTGTAACAGTGCTTGGAGGTACCAAACAAAAGGATTGTGAGGTTTGTTGATGTAAATTGGTGCCTAAATCTACACAGAACAGAATTCTGCACATAAATTGTGCGAGTATATTTGCAATAAAGCTTTGATTTACATTTGTGCCAAAAATCAAATTTACCTAATGTTGTTTTGGTCCAGTTGTCCCATCGGTGTTGCCGTTTTGCCGTACATTCATTAAAGCTATAAATCATCTTCACAGCTCAGGGTTTCCCCTCCACAGGCAGTGAAAATACCCCCTGATCTATAAATATCTTTCATAGTGAAAGAACCCTCAGATGCTCTGTCAGAGACAAATCTAACCAGCAGCTTGAATAAAATATGTCCATCCACGCTTTTCTGGTAATTACATAATCCGTGCTTTCTGATACGGGAAGAACTGTGACAAAAATTGAAAACATGTTTCTGTGTTATATTTGAGCCTTCTATGTCAGAGCTGTAATTAGCCTTGACAAAAAGGCTTCTGAGAGCAACATGACTGATCTTCCAAAAAACACTTCTTTTTTTTTGTCAGATGTAATGTGATAAAAGAAGCTGAAATGAATCATAGGAGCACACACTCATAATGGAAACATAAAAACCAATGAAATGAACATATTTAAAACGGGGTCTATACAGATTGCATATTGGCTCCGGTTTGCATAAATGAGGGAACCTGATTGACAATGCGAGTTCCTGTGTTGACTCAATGTGATTGAGCGGAAGATGTGAGTGCTCTTTGCCGGTAGCGCTCTCCATTTGTCACCAACTTGAGCCACCGGATGAGCGGACTGGCACCCGTCGGACCAGAGAGCTCCTGTCTGCCTCGCTGTAATCCCGCTCTTAGCATGGGCAGGCACGTCTACGGCTCCCAAGAACACCCATCTCATGGAGACTAATCCTTTGATCCCTTGCCGTGTGTCAGCCCCCAAAGCATTTAGAGATGTGAGCTGCGGAGCCACGTTATGTCAAGTGTGGCCCTCGTCACCCAAGAATCGACAAACTGAAAGTCATTTGGAATGCAAATGGTGGCGAACGCAGAACAACTTTGTGTTAATGCGGGGAAGAAAATGCCATTCACTCGTGTAATTAAGAACAAATTCCATCAACTTGCCAAAGAGAGAAAGTACATGTGTCTTTACATCAAAGTTTACATCAGTTTTAATCAGCAGTCAAAGTCTGATCAGGTATGGTAATGGTAATATTTTTGTACTTGTAAACTTCATTCTGAAGCCAGTGTTCTTGTTATTCTGTATTATTTATCTTCCTTAAGTTCCTATAAAAATGTTTAACTTAAGTTTGAAGTGTTGTCCTATAGAGGGCACAGTCACTGGATAACTCCCTCTGGAGCAAAAGTTCAAGGGTCACATTGTGGCCTGAGGATGGGAAATAAAAAAAAAAGTAGAATATTTACTTTTCCTAATATCTACTATTAGATTCAGGTCTATTTCAAGCTTTAACAAGTTTTCTTTCAGGAATATCCTGCTCCATCTACCTGTGCTATGAAATAGAGTTTGATGGTGTTTTTAGCATTTTATGTGTTTCCAACTTCTTGAATATTCTTGAACAAATCCCTGCGTACTTCACAGAAAAGCTTAATTAATTAAGGGGATTCAATTGCATTCAGGGGAACTCTATTTAATAATTAGCTGAAAACTGAAAGCAATAGGTTGAACAATACTTAATATTAGTAATATTGAGGGAGAATAAAAATAAATGTCTGCTAAATGTTGCGGATTTTTGACTTGTGAAAATGTTTCTGTGCTGATCTATTATTCACAGTCCTCGTAAAAAAAAAAAACATAGAAATTTGCTGCAAAGTGTGAAGCTGTTTAAGACAGCCTTGTAAATTAAATTTTAAATCCCAATTGTTTTGACCTGGTTAAATATTTAAAACAATAATAAACTCAAGGCGCATCACATTTTTGAATGATTTTTCCTATGTAAAGATCAAGCTACGCCTTTACTTCTCAACAAGAAATGCCCTTAAAAAACATCACATCCCATCATTCCTTATCTCTTTATTTATTTATCTATATCAAGAGCCATAAATATAGAACCTAAAACAAAAAAAAGCAATATTGAACGATTTATGAGAGCAGATCATGGGAGAGCAGAGCAATGAAAATGCTATCCACCTGAAAAACTAATAAGCATCCTCTCTGAACCTGCACGACGCGGCAGCGGTGGAGGCGTCATGTACAGGAAGTCGTTCGCAAGGAGATCATGTATTAAACAGACTTCCCATGCTCAAATATTCATAGGCAGAGATTTACTCATTAATCTTTCATTATCTGCTATCTTTCTTTTTTGCATATATCAGGGTCTTGGAGTCGTTATTGGTTAAAATCAGCTTCAGTGCATTTATTTATTTATTTATTTTTTTGCATCAGAGCCCTTTTCTTTCTTGCTCATTGATGTGGCCCACATGCAAATTACTAGAGTTGATATTTAAGCTTTTTAATTTTGTTGCCACTTTGCTGGCTCTGCTGGAGATCTCATTTTAAATATTTGAAATCAATAAATGCCTACGTAAGTGGAGATTTTAGGTTTGCACTGAGGAGGAAAAGCTTTGGAGGCTCAACTTAAAAGCTTAAAATGACTTCAAGACAGGTGTATGTCTGACTGACGTTTGCCTGTGTTTAAACACCTTTGCACACACAAATTAAAGTGCATATAAACAGCCAGTTTTGGTAGAAGAAAAGAGATGATATCCAGGTTCAGATATCCCCAGATATCTCTTGAGTTGCAGCAGAACATGATATAAATATTAGAACACAAAAACAGAACAATTATTCAGTGTGCTTTTCTATGTTCTACTCTATAAACTGGCATTTAAATTATAAGCATTGTGGTGAAATGCAGCAAAAATAACTGGATTTTGTGTTGATGTTCGTATATGGTCTCCTGTCATGGCGCCACCGTTGAAATTTAACTCATTTCCTGAATATGATGCATTTGGAACCCATGTGTCTCAACTTAAGCCTCTGGGGTCAGAACAAGAACAAACTGTCACCCAAAGATTAAAGAAGTTGTGATCCTGCATAGGTCAGCAGTTCAACGACTGCACACTCTGCTTCTGAGAACCGCCCCCAGTATGATTAAAGTTGTGCAGAGATGTGATCCCTGTGATTACCAAAGCTGACTTCAGGCAAGGAAATCTGGGGAGAAACGGTGTAAGACTTTAGGGTGACACTGGTGGGCAGGGGTTGTATCGACCCGCTCCTTTGGATCACTTTGTTTTAATATACGGGGATTTAACAAGCCCACACAATGGCAGAATGCACAGACAGAAATACATGAACAAAAGAACATTCAAGAACAAGCCAGAAAAACTACATATATCACATTCAAAAATAGACATTGGCAAAAACCTACAGAACACAGGAAACTTGATTCCTACATGTCAAAGGAAAAGAGTTAAAAATAAAACATTGATCCAAGCTGTTACTCTTCTCATATTGCTTTCTTACATTAGCAATTCTGAAGAATATAACTTTCCATTTTGTTGATTAACTACCAACTCAGGATTGCGTGGGAAGATATAACGGTCCATCCAGTTCACGAGATGAGACAATGCACAATATTGGGTTCACAAAAACGAGTCATTATTTTACTAATATTTTTTGGACAACTGTTGTGCAACAATGTGAATAACTATTAATACATTCTAAATGTCGTTATTAAGAAAATTAGTCATTTAGATCAAAATGACCAAGCTGAAGCACCACCTGATTATCAGAAAATAATTAGTTAAATAGTTGTCAGGCTCAGTTATTGCCTGTTAATAACTGCCAGATAAGTTTATGTATTATATACAACAGAAGAAAGGTTTAGGTGTTGTTCAATAAATTAGAAGATGAGTTCTGATGAGGATCATTTATCAGGTTAAATTACTCTTAAAGGTGTAGCCTGGAAAAGAGCAACAGGTTGGGAACAGGCACGTTGAGGGACATGCCTACAAGTTTAGCGTCTTGAAACTGAGACTGTACCACTTAAAGATAGCAGCTGCAGGATAGCAGAAATAGCTGCTGTTGTCTTACCACAGGTCACAAACAGATTCAATTCTACAGTAATTCTGCCAGGAGGGTCGTGGTGATGCTCCAGTACCAGAAACGGTGGATACTGATATGACAAACCGTAATTCAAATTGAAAATCAGTGTTATAATAAAAGAATGGTAGTTACATTTCTTTTTCTTTGAAACTACATATAAAAATGTCAAATACAACTGGTTCTTACCTGTAGTCTCATAAAAGATACATTTCATAATTTTTAAATGATTAATTTTGATTTTTGCACAATAATAACCAGTTAAATGCTTGTGCAACAAGAAGTACATAAATATGAACAAGTCCTCATGTAAATGTCCCCATTTGGGTCTGATAAATGCATGATTTTGCTTGATGAATAATTTGAACTTTGGCTTGATTTGCAGTCCTCTCAGCCAAATCCCTTCATCAGAGGAGATCCACAAACTTCCTACCCAAAAACTACAGCCAAGCATCTTTTATTCAACAAAATAAGAATAAGCGATGTAAATGAAAGTAGAGGGCTGCATTTCTGCAATTAAAGTACATATTTGTGTCAACATTGGCATTGAGAGGTTAAGTTGGAGCATGTCAGTATGTTGTTTATGGTAAGATGTTTGTAGAAATAAACAATAACCAAATCAAATGTGGTTGGTGGGCAGGACTTCAGGCATGATGAATTTTATTTTCATACAGAACTTTCTTCAGTTTAGCAAAGCTTTAAAACTGCACTAGGTAACTTTTATATAAATATGTATTTTACATAACATGACTTTTATACAATGCATTACCAATGTCATTGCTCAACAGACATTAAACTGATCTTTTTTGGATGTTTTTTTTTTTTTTTTTTTTTGAAGAGCCAGATCTCTGCCCAGTAACTTCCCATTATCTACTTCACAACAGAAAGAAAATAAGGTCCAGCCTTTTTGCTATTCCTTCGGTCCAGTGGTATGACTAATGCAACAGTGAATCAGTGTTGGGCAGAACCCAGTTAGGTCCATGCTGCTCCCACTGGTCATCCGGCTTTGAAGATATATACATCTCTGCCATCTGTTATTTGGGTACCTGCTGGCACCATTACAGGCCCCACTGATTCATATTCATAGACACATTGTAAGAAATGTATTCATGTTGTCCCCAGGAAATGCTAAACAAAAGATGGGAAAGGGGAGACGGCTATAAAGTTTTTACTCAGAAAGTCAGTCAGTTTCTGTACTTTGTAAAGATATTTAAAACTTTTGTAGTTTATATATATATATGTCACATCACAACCACAAACATCAGTGTAAATTAAAGCACTACATGCTTGTGCAACAGTAGCAACATGATTTTTTTTTTCTGTAAACGAAAAACTGAAAAGTGTGATGTGCATTTTCATTCAGTCCCTTCACTCCACTTTCTGTAAAATACAATCCAATGCAGAGCCTTCAGAAGTTACTTGATTTATAAATAATGTCAGCTTGAGAGTAATGTATCCTTTTAATTAATCAAAGAAGCAGCAAAGGGACCCATAGTAGCAAAAATCCACAGCTCTGATAGGAAAATCAGCTGTTAGGAAAACCTTTAGTGGTCCACTTCACAAATTTAGCCTTTATTGGACAACATGAAGTCATAAGACATCCCATTTACAGCATTTCACAAGCCATGAAGGGGAAATAGTAAATATGGAGGAGTTGGGTCTGCTTTGATGACACATTACCCTGAATGTATATTACTATAGTTAAAAATGGTGGCAGTGGCGCTACTATGTTGTTGGGATGTTTTTCTTTAGCAGGGACAGGGATTATGGCCAGAGATGAAAGGAAATGATCAATTCCTATTAATTCTTAGTGATTATTATTTACTCAATGCTTTGATTAATTAAGAAAGACACATTATAAATTCACCAATGCCTTATTCACAATAATTAATACTAATCCTTATGTGTTGATTTGTATTATTTGATTTGTGATATTTTATCGAGAATAGAAAAAAATTTCCAAAATCAAAATTATATTTATACATTTTCTGTGTAAGATTATGCTGTAAAATCAGGATGGATTTGAAGGGTTTTTATGCATCTTGACCTGGGGGTCAAGATGTATATAAATATAAAAAAAAAAAAAAAAAAAACCTCAGTTGTTTCCTCTCTTTGGTTTGTTTACAACGTGTCACATGTCCACTTCCACTGGAGTGATGGTGAGGAGTGGGGTTAGCTGGGGATAGAGTTAGCTCAACCCACAACCCTTTTTCTGCACTCAGTTTGTTTAAAAAGGCCTAAGATGCACTGATGTTAACAGGTTGGTGTCCTGTCAAGTGAAACACAATTACAAGAACTAGAACATGTGTCTTTGACCGAATACAAATGAGATTCCAAGTAGTTGTCATGTCAGAATTGTACTGAGTCATTGCAAACTTACTCCTGTGACACGCCTCCTGCTTTAGCATCAATCACATTCAACAATGAAACCTCCCCCGTCCTACACATAAACACCCTCCAAAAAATAAAAAAAAAATGAAATCAAACCCCCTTCTGGGTGTAGTGAGAATGTCATTTCACTTCCGCAAATCCCTGTGTGGCTTACTCTGACTGCTGTCTTGAAGCTAGAGCTTAACTTGTCTCTCAGTGCTCAGTCATCTGTACTCTGAACGACCTGCTCCACTCCCCGCTCTGCGGCTGAAGTATCCTTCAAAGACACAGTGACGGAGGACACAGAGAGATCCCTGAAGTTTATTTGCCAGCCCTGGATGCATTCGGGCAATCACGACTTGGCAGACGAGAAATAATGGAAACTCCCAAGATTAATAGAGAGAACAACCAACAAAATTCAGCACAACACGGCACTGTTAGTCACACACAGTGCCAGCTGAAACAGATGGGCAGATGAAACAGCTGTGTCTAAATTAATAGGGTGTGCAGCATCAAGACGACAGCTCATCTCAGTGGACACTGGGTTATTCACTGATTAAAAATGTAATCAGATTACAAACAGTTTTTTAAAAGAGATAAATGATGTTTTGTTGGTTTAATCAAACACATTAGGAG
This sequence comes from Poecilia formosa, assembly GCF_000485575.1. Lineage (NCBI taxonomy): Eukaryota > Metazoa > Chordata > Actinopteri > Cyprinodontiformes > Poeciliidae > Poecilia > Poecilia formosa. The sequence goes on along the minus strand of NW_006799966.1, from coordinate 309,085 downwards.
GCATTATTCATCCAGAATGTGACAATCCAGACAAAGTTTGTCTGCCCCATTTTTCCTCCTTCTGACTGTGAAAAGGACCACCGGCGCGGCGATGTGTTTCTGCTTACAATGTCTTTCTTGCCCCATTTAAATAAGGGTCAAAAAGTGGCTACACATAAAGAAGACGTGTCTTGTGAAAAATAGTCAAAGAATGTCAGAGGCAACATGCAACAGAATGGTCTAACATACTTTTTAACAAACAGCATGTGGTTTATTCAAAATGACTTTCTTGTCAACTTACTGTTCATGATTATTGTTGTATTTTTCAGTTTTGCGTGAGGGCTATCCACATAAAATTATAGAGTGCTTTATAAAAACATTCATAGCCACTGAAATTTGCAATATTTTGTAAAGTTACAAGCACAAAATTTAACACATTTCAAATATACTTGGTGACAAACAAATTTGTACAAAGTTATAAGAAAGGAAATTAATTTGACTTTTTTTTTTTTGTGGGCACACTGTACGTACCATGACATCTGGATTGTGGACAGCACCTGAAAGTAAGCCACACTCACTAACTTTGAAACATAATAAAAGAACATAAAGGTTGCACTTTTTTTATAACCGTGTCCCACATCGTAACAAGAGATATTCATACATAGATGTTTTTTTTTCTTTTTAATGAAATGCTGGTAACATACAAAGATTCATAGCATAAATGCTTTTTCCGAACAGTGTCTATATCTTAAGGAAAACAATAAAGAAGCCTACCAGGAAAAACTAATGATGCCTTTCTTCATCATCCTCCTGCACTCTAAAACCACTAAAGTCGTCTTTTTCAGTGTTGAACGTGAACAAACTCACACACATTTCCTGAGTTATCATTGTCGTTCTCAATGTCATTTCTGTCTCAAGGCAGATTTGCTCTTCATCACACAGCAGCCCAGCCTTTTGAAACCTATTGATAAATATTGTAGCAACTACAGTTAAGTACTTCCATTGAAATGACAAGTACAGCATTTTATATATTAAAAAAAGAACAAAAAAATGTATCTATCAACAATAGGTGGAAAATTTATGTCTTAACTTTTTTTTTGAACATAGAAAATATTAAAACCCAACTCTATCAGTATGAGAGCTATCTGACCACCTTTCTTCAAAACTTCATTTCATTTTTGTCTTTGATTGCCCTCATATTTGAAAAAAAAAAAGCCATGAATGACCCTGAACTGTGCAGACAGTTGTGTGTGAACATGCATGCATAATGTGGATTAACAAAATAAATAAACAACTGCCTGCATTACTGTTTCACATTATCTGCAATACTGTTTAAACTAACTTCTGATTTTTTTATTTTTTTTTCTACTAATCAATGCCCAGTCACATGGCTCCATAAAAAAGTTCTTGTTTTCTCCTTTCAATACCGGTCTCTGTAGTTTTTGGCTCTTTATGTTCACCAATTAGTTACTAATTGCAGCACACAGATGTAAACAAAGCAGAGAAGCCCGCCCGAGTTAAAAGATAACTAAGAAAGTTTGACTTTGAACGTTCTTCACACAAACTCTAAACTGAAGAAAAGTAAAGTGTAGCACTCCTAGCTATAAAATAAAAAGTTACACTGCATCAAAGTTTGAGTCACAAATTCTTCTTTGAGAAAGCGTTCACATTTATGTCTGATAAAAATTTCTGCTGTGATCATAGATGTAATGCAGGTGATGGAACTTAATAAAAAAAAAGTGTTAATTTGTTACAAGTAATCAAATTAAGCTTATCCAAGTAAGTATATTACGTTTATTAAGTTGTCTTGTTAAACAAACATACATAAAGTAAGTTTGACAAACTTGATTTGATTACATGTAACAAATTATCTCAATGTTTTTAAGTTGGAGCTTCATTCTCTTTTTTCAGTGTGTGACGTGGCATGCGGTGATGGGAGCCAATCCCCATTTCCAGCAGCCATTGGGCTGGAGGTGGGATACGACCTCTCATCGTCAGTTCACTGCAGCTGTTGCTTGCCTTTTGTTTTCTCTTTTTTTGTCAAAGGTAAAAAAGGTAAAGGTCATTTTATTTATATAGCACATTTTCAGCCCAAGACCCAATTTATGGTTGTGTAACGTTTAACAGTTTCCAGCAAAATTTGGGTATTGGATATTTTTTTCTAATTAATCATCTGAGAGTTGGAAAAAAAAACCCAGTTTGATAATAACTTATTACCACCTTTGAGAGCCAGCTCTTTGGCTTCAACTTTGCAGCTCTTTGCTCTACTTTCAAATTAATAAGGCAAGCTGTGCAGGCTTGTCACAAGCTGTGACTTGCTCTTCAGGGACCAGTGTTGCACTTTGAAGCAACAAGCATTGCATGTTAACTTATTGACAAGCACCGTGTGAGTTTGAGCAATCCACTCAGAGAAATGTAATAAGCAGAGTAACTCATTACACCCATCGCATTAACATCCACTCATCCATTTTGTTTTGCCCACCTAATGCATCGCTTAACCAGTTTAGACGAAGCTGCTCTGTGACTGATGCAGTGTGAGCCGTCGTCCATCCTGCTCTCGCTCACCTGGAGACTCAGGATTCATGTGTCAAACTGCACTGTCTGGGTTTCAGTTTTATGTTGAACATCATAATTCTTTAGACAGTAGCCAATAAGCTGCAGCTGCCTCCATTGGAACCACTGATGTGAAACTGGACTTTAGAGTTTTTGACAGGCAGGAAACAGACTTGGAAAGAGCCATTGCATCTCTACTCCACCATAGGACTCAATGCTGCCTCCCACGAGGATGTGTCCCGAGTTCTCTTATTACACTCTACAAATATAACCACACTACAGCGCAACCAGGTAAATATATTGTGAAGTTTGTGGGAGACGCAACTTGACACAACTTGTTACGTTCATAAGCAGTTTCTGCTTATGAACGTAACGACAAAAAGCAGATATGCATTTAAACTGTTCTCTCTGTAATGGTAGCAGGATATATATTTTAGGGATTTAAGAAAATATGGATTAGCTGCACAAGTTTTAGTATATTGTTGATTTTCTCAAGCTCACACAGGAAAGAAATGTTATGTATGAACTCAAATGTCAGCATATATGGCATTTAATAATAGTATACAACAGGGGTCCCCAAACTACAGCCTGCGGGCCGGCCGGCCTCCACATTTGGTCCAGCCCCCTGAACAATACCAGAGAGCATTAAGATTTTTTTTTTTTTTCATTTATTGTATTTTCCGGTTTATATGTGGATTTTTCTTCAACCACCAGGGGGCTCTTTAGCAGGAAGTGTGTCCTGTAAACTGTGGGTATTTTGTTTTGCATGGCGCATTGCTGCCATCTGTTGGACTTTTAGGGAACTGCTTGACTTTAATGTTATTTAATCAGTACGGTTGTTTGCTAGCAGTAGAGCAGATGAACACACGTGTCAGTTATGAACCCCGCATTTCAGGTTGAATTCTTCGAAGCAATGCCTGTAAGTAGCAACTTATACTTCAAAATGAGCCTTTATGTTAACATATGAGAAATTAATATGTTAAAGTTACATTCCCTCAATGGAATATATACTAGTTAGTCCCAGTGACCGTTTCACTCATGGTTTTTGCCCATGTGTTTTCTGGGTAAAAATCAATCGACAAACGCATTTTTTAGGATATATATATATTTTTTAGACTGGGTTGGATAAGAAATGTAAAACAGATGTATGTCTGCAAAACAGCTTCTAATGCAAGATCTCACACCTGAGTGCAAATCAGATTCCACAATTAACACAACAAGCATGTTATTGGACTTTGTCAGGAAACCTTAAATCTTGGGGGACAGGGGACAAAAACATCCAAACTCCACTCAGAGAAATACTCCATTCCGGCCATTGTTTAGCCCAAGGAGCTTCTTGTTGTGAGTCTATAACAATGTTACATAAAGGTTATACAGAAGAGGTTTGTAAAATGCATCCAAAACAATGGAAATAATGAGTCTTTTTTGTGTCTGTAGGCCTGTATAATAAAGCGTGTTAGAAGTCTCTTATGCCTAATCCCATTTCACTCCTTGCCACTCATTCTTAGCTTTAGTTCTAACTTTCCAAAGTGTTGGAGGAGTGCTACAGAGTAAAGCTTTTTATCCCTTATAAAAAATGACTTTTCAATTGTACACTTAGGTTCGGGCCACAGTCTTGCAAATTCCCTCACAAATATGAATATCTATAATTGAACAAAAATAACTGTGATGTCCACTTCTGGTAAATTAAATGCTGTATGACTGATTATTAGCCAAAAGAAAGTAGCAAAAGTAACTGTACGAAATGTGTAGTTTACATAAAAGATATCAACTGATGATGTATCAGCTTCTTAAAGGATTGTCTCTTTCTCAGCAAGATATTCTAACCTGAATTAAGTTTCATTGGGTAGAAGGACAGATAAAGGTACTGGGTAATCCTTTGGACTTAGTTTTTGTATGTTTTCCTTACAAAGGGTTGCAAATCCTCCGGAGATTCTTTTGAGATTGATGCGACTGTGTGACTTTTGAAACCTAAAGTTGATCCTAAAATTACTTTGCTAAGCCACTCATCTTGCTTTGTAGCAAAGGTCCCAAGTGGCTTAAGGCGCTTTGGTGCCCCGTACGACACTTGAGTGCAATAAGGAAGCCACAAAGGCAGTTTTACTTCTCAGTATGTGAGCTTATTGAACACTCTTTCCCCATCTTTAGACCTTTACTGTTTGACTTAGACACGCTTACAGCACTGTGAAAAAAGTATTATTTTCACAGTGCTATGAAAAAAATACTTTTTTCACAGCACAAAAAACATAAAAAAACATTTGTTTTTACTATATCAGTTAAGTACTTCAAACGATCAAACACATTTTCTTAAATGATAACTTGAGTAAAAACAAAATGCAGTTTTAAAAAAAAAATAATTTTAGCTGTTAATGCCAACCAATTTGACCTGGAAGGATAATTGCATCCAGTGGCGCAAAAAGTGGGTATGCAGCGCATGCAACGCATAGGGGCGCTGCACCAGAGGGGGCATCAAAACCCCGTCTGGAGGGGGCGGTGCCCCGATGATGCCTTCGCATATACTTCACCGCGGCCTTACGCTCCTTCACCTCGCGCACATGTAAATGTAAATGTAGCGAGTAATGTAGGATGTAGGATGTTTTCGCATCCACCTGAATAATATGTAGTTGCGCCCCTGATTGCATCCTACACCTAACGACTGGCTGTGTCGTTTAAGGTACGTACATTTGCAAGGTGTTGTTCAGGTCTGCCTTTCCTAAAATAAACAGCACTTAAATGAGATGGGAACAGCTGTTTACTTCGTGAAGACTCAGAAGACTGCTGAAAACTCTTTGTCTCAGTTTCTCTCTAGGGTTATCATGCTAGATAAGTGGGTCTTTGCCAAACAGTCCATTCTGAATGATCTTCTCTGCTGCAGTCTGCTTACAGCAAACAGAAGGACAGAAAGAGTCCACATGGGATGGTTTTCCAGGAGAAAACTTTCACTTCCGTTTACTTTGGACTGAGTTGTTGCTAATGTAGTGTGGGTTTGAGCTGGTATGAAGATGAGTTTGTTTTTGCTTTCATTGCCAGCAGTCTGGCTTGTTTTTTTTTTTTTTTCTTTTTTTTTGTATTCAGCTGAGTATACATATGAACAGTTTTACTTTAAATTAAGTTAAAAAGAAGGACTCATTAAGCGTTTTCTGCAGGTCGCCACTGTTAGTCCAAAATCAGCCTTGAAAAAGCTATCTAACAAAGTTTTCCTTATTAAAACAAGCAGTGGAAAATAAAGTGTCCTCTTCCCAACTAAACATAAGAAAAAACTGTCACTTTATATTTACACTTGGCACACAATTAGTTCGAAGGAACTTACTCAGACAGTGCTACAACGCAGAAAGAGCAAGAGGTTAGATGGTGCAGTCTATTTATCGACTCGAGATGCGGCCACACACTTCTACGAGATAGCACTCATTATTTTAGATGATTATGAGCACAGCTCTTTATAAGCAACCAAAAAAATACAAAAAAAAAAACAGAGCAGATGGACTTTTTTGTTGTGAAACTGTCACTTAAAACCAAAAACTGTTTTTGGATTAAAATAGCATTACCTTTTTGTAGTGTTGTTCTATTTTTTTTTTTCTTATTCTCTAAGATGAATGTTTTTTGTATATCTAATGTGTAGACCAGCTTTAGCTTACACTTCACAAGAAAGTAAAGTGTTTCCTGTGAAGCTCTGGCCCCAGAGACACTATAAACTAAACATATCTTTCAGTAACCATCATCTCTGGCGCTTTTTGCAGTGGTAGCCTGCAGCAATGTAACTCTTACTCCCCTAGGTCCACTAGACACCCTGTGAGTTTCACAGAAAAACAGGCTCTTCATTTTAGCATCTCCTTATTAAAGTTTAGCATCTGCCCTGTATGTATTTGAAGCAAAAGATTTTGGAAAAGGATATTTGGTCCTGTGTTGTCACAAAAAAAACAAAAAGAAAAAAAAGCTATGTGCCATTTTACCTGTGGTGCAGGTTTCATTTTAAATGTTTAGTTGTTATTCCATCTGCTTCGTGGTTCACTGGTGTGTGAATGGTGGTGCATTGGGACTCGAGGTGTCACAAGGTTGTTGGCGTGTTGCCACCAGAAAATGTCTCTGAGGAGGCAAAAATCTGACAAGTGGTTATAAATCTGTCTAATGGTTTGTGATTAGAAGGAAATCATCCTGACACTAGAAAAAAAAAAAAATCAGAAGAAGAAAATGAGAGAGAAACTTTTTATATCTTGGGCCGTGATAGAGAAAATGTCGAATGTGGGTGTGAAAATGATTTAATGCTTTTAATAGCTCTCTTCAATTTGAAAAAGTCACGATAATTGCTTTTATATTACAGTTCTTGCAGTAAGTACAGGTAATACGGCTTTAATAAATCTTTGAACGTAAAATCCCACTTTGCAATACGCAGCAAACTGCTTTGCGGACCAGAGGAACAGATAAGGTTGAGGTGGTTTGGACATGCATTGAGAACAGATAGCAAATACAATAAAAGATGATGTTGGAGATGGAGCTGCCCAGCATTAGAAAAAGAGAAATACTTGAAAGATTCATAATGCTTCGCTTGTCAGCATCTTCCATCTCTTGTTTACAGCTTGTACAACACTCTGACACTCTCTTAGTAACTAACTCATGTAACCATGAACATATCACCCCTGTACTTTCATCTCTGCACTGGCTGAAGGTTCAGTTTAGGATACAGTTTAAACCGTTGCACTAAATGGCCTTGCACCACTTTACTTGCCCGGTTGTTTGAAAACCCAGCAGCCCAGCAGGGTTTTACGGTCTGCTGGAGGTTCCTCGATCAAAGTGTAAGCAACGGGTGGCCGGTCTTTTTCTGTTGCTGCCCCATCACTACGAAATAATATTCACTGTGAGCTGCACGCCATCTCTTACATGCTTTGGGTAAAAGTCTGGATTAAGAGTCATTTATTTAAAAAGACTCGTCTTTTAGTATTTCTTATATCTTCTTTACGTTCTTTTAATTCAGTTTTTATCAGTTTTTGCTTGGCCCTACATATGTTGTATTTTATTTTGTATTTACTTTTTGACTTTGTAAAAGCCCTCAGTGCGAGTTGTTGTTGGAAGGTGCTACACACTGTAAATTATGTGATTTAAACACTGAAGGATAACAAGAAGACGGTTGGTGTAATATCTGTGGCAGCCTCTGATTAGTTGTGAAGAAGATTGCTTTAAAGGAATTGCCATCGTGGTATGTGCAGATAAGCATTTTCATCATATTATATTATCTATTCTTATTTGTCTATGAATCCTATCTCAGACTTACATTATTTAAAATGAAAACATAATGCTTTGCAATAGTATATGGGGAAATTTAGATTAAACACTAAATCGTAGTTTTGTTTTGTTTTTTTCTTGTTGAAAAATTGGTGCTAACAGATACAAGCTGTGGCTGTTTTTCCTGCAGGTTGGTCTGTCTTTTGTTTAGATCTATTTATGAACTCTCCAGGGAAATGTTATACCAGCTCTGATCAGTCCCTCTAACTGAGAGAACCAACTCCAACACTGCAGCATCACAGGGGGCTTAACTATTCCTCCACCAACGGCAGCCAAATCAACAAATCAGTCAACACTAGACATGGCAGTCCTACCACTGCATTCACTTTGCCTCGTGGTTTTCATTTTAATCAAGAATGATGCATCGGTTGGCTGTAAGCTGCGGCTATGGAAGAGACGCAGCAGAAGAGAAAACAATATATGCAAAATCTCTGCTTAAAATTGTTTTACATTTTATTTAAATTCTTTAATTGAACATTCATAGTATTTTGTATCGCATTCTATTATTTTATGTCAACTGAACACAGTTCAAGTGCACTGCTATTTGCAAAGTGTTGGTTGATTACTTTTAGATATTGGCCCCTGGGTTTCATACAGCCATTCTGCTGTTAAGAATCTGAGATTTAGTTTTGATTTTGCTTTTAAACTAAGCAAACAGATAAATGCTGTTGGGAAATCAATTTTATTTTCCAGCTTAGACAAGCTGCCAACCAAAGAGCTTGGAAAAGTGACTCATGCTGGTATTACCTTACACAATAAGTTAAATAAATAAATTATCTCTGCATTGCCTACAAACTATCCAAAATGCAGCACCTCATTTTTATCAGGTGCTAAAAACGTCTCCAGTTCTGGCTTCTCTTCATTGGCTTCCTGTGTGTTTTAGGATTGATTTCAAGGTTGTATTTCTGTCTCTTATCCTATATGTGATGTTTTTAATGTCTATAAGAGCATTCCAGTCATTTCCTCTTAGATGTTTCCTAGCTCAAAGTCTAGAGGTGATTGAGCTTTTGAAATGCGTGCTCCTAAACTGTGAAACTGTTAACCTCTGACACTGTTGAAACTTTTGATTACAACTTCATTTGATACATTTATCCTTAATGCGTCTTTAAACAACTATTTAAAGTGTTTTGATAGAATTTCCGACAAAGACTAAAAACTTAAGGTATAATATAGCAGGACGTAACCTGCAAACAAAATTAAACTGATTTCTTAAAGAATTTCACATTTGAATTCAACTGTCAATATTTAGCTTTCTCTGCTTTTTGCTGTTATTCATTCATTCCTCCATCATTCAGATATTGTCACCCATTCTCAGTCAATTGTCGGCTTTCTGCACAAATCTGCAGCCTGTCCAGAGCACAATGCCAAGTCTACATCCAGCCTTGAAAGCAAATATTTACCAATCGCAATACCAAATGAGACATCCTGCCATCTGAATAACAAAAGACTTCACCCTTCTTTTAATAAACCTCAGATTCCTAAATCAATCTGAATTAAAGTATTTGATTACCAGTTTCCTAGCAACCAAAGACCGCGGCCATCTGTTGCTTCTGCAGGCAGACGAGTCGGCCTGTGCTATAGCCAGCAGGGAGGAATTCCACCACGCTTTCCATCTCTTGAGCTCATGCAGAGGTCTTTCTTTAACGCCACAATAAAGAGAACGAGCCAAAAGGCTATATAGTCTGCTGTATCTTCGACGGACTTCACTCAGACTGTTTTTGAAAGTGCATTCCCTTCAATAATTCAACCTTTGACTGCAGGGGAAAGAAATGCAATATTCATTCAGACAAATGTCCGGCTCCATTTCTTTTCAGAGCCTGAGAGGATGACACACTTCCTCTGACACAGCCGACGACAGAGACCAACACAGAGCTATGCCAAGATAGGTTAACGGAGTTCATAAAATGACAAACACTGCCGGTGTAAAGCTGAGACAAATATGTCTAACCACTTTATTACATTTCTGAGGAGTAGACATGTAACCGCTTCATTAACATTGAACTCCGACGTCCTTCATGTTGTTGTTTTTTTTTCTGTCTATATCTATTTGTCATGTTATCTAAAGTTTCTCCAGCTACCTTACTTTGTCTATATGCTACTAACTGTTTCTTTTTCAATCGAGGATGCACTGATATGGATACCAGCATCAGGCGTCTGTCCGATACCGTATGCGTACTTTTATTCATAAATTGCTCAGAAAATACAGGACTCGGTACCAGAGTAATGTAACAGACGTCAGTTTGAGCATTAATGCTGTAACCCAGTTAGCAGCTTTAATGCACCATAAACTGAATGTGAGCCACATAAATAGAAGAAGACGACTATTACGCACAGAAGCTAAGCTGAGAAAACCAATTAACAGCAGCATGACTTTAACTACCTTGGCAATACCAAGTATACTTTTTTTAAACTCTTACCGAGTTTAAAAAACATAAATAAATTTAAAAATAAATCAGGTATTGGTGCATCCCTACATATGCACTCACATAGAGATTTTTCACTGTTTAAAAAAATAGATCTTAGTTATACAACAGAAAATACAAACCTGGCTTTATAATAACAGTTCGGTTTGTTTTGGGAGCTTTGCATTATTTGAACCCCCCACACAGTCTCATTTTTTCTGGTTATGTGCTTCAGAAATGCGCCTCCAACTCTGTGCCGTCTTTTTCTATTGGAAAAAATAGCGGAGATAACTTTGCCTATCCGATTTAGGATGTGAGCGAGTTGTAAAGGTTACTGATAAGTTCTCAGTTTTCTTCTTGATCATTCCAACTTAAGCATCATTGGACTTTATTTTGTGTTTTGCACAGACAACATAGTCGCTGAGTAAACCAATTATTTCCCACCATAGTTAAAATTTGTAGTGGGACACTAATTCTCCATCTTTATTAATTTTCGGTGCTTATTTCATGAGCTCCTCATTTAAAGACTTGTGCTATATTGTGCCTCTATGTGGCTTCTTGACAGATAAGGGATCTCTGCAATATCCTCAGATTTCTAACAGCACTGTAATTTCACTCGCGGCTCAGTAAGAACCGAATGTTTTTGCTGTAATATGGGAGGTTAATGATCAACTTTTCCCAGCTTTATTTTATTATGGATATTATCTCATTACAATCATCCTTGCTTTGATGGCTTTCAACATCCACTCTGAACATAAACCACTTTGTCTCCAAGAGATTACATTAGACTGTTGTGTCACGTCAGAGTCTGAGGTTTGCATCCAGAGTCGTGTCAATAGTGGAAGTCAGACAACACAAGCATTTTGGTAAAGGTTAAAGAAAAAGAATATGGGTAAAATGGAAATTTATGTAGTGATTTAAGTCCCTGCTGACCAGGCATGGTATTTTAGGTGGACCATGCAGGTCCTTGATCTGCTGAACTGTACAACAAGCTTTTGCATTCTTGATTCATCCATTCATCTTTGTCTGTTTTCTTTCCTTTTTTAAGGTTTAAAAAAAAATAACAAAAATTTTTTGTTATTTTCAGAAAAAATAACTTCATATTTTGTCTGAATCGTCATTAATAACTATAACTTTTGGCTTTAGCGCTAGCTAGAGAAAATGTGAAAGACAAAAACAGGCCACACAAATACATAAACTAGAAAGACACAAACAGGCTGACACCCCCAAGCCACCCACATATCAAGGATAAATAGATATAACTTTAGCTACAGCTTAGATTTAGCATAGCTGCAATGCAGTGTGCTGTACAGAGGAGCATCTGCAGCCTGAGCAGACTGGATTGAATCTTTTTTTTTTCAGGTTTCAACCTCTAGCTGCCATCAAACATTTAGGATTAAGAAATGCTGGGAGCTCATTGGAGTGCTTTGACACAAACTGTGAAGATTTACAAACTTGTGAAAACACACACATACACACACACACCACACACACACACACACAAAAAAAAACTGTTGCAGCTCGACAAAGTGCGCCAGTCACTATGATAACTTATAAGAGACATTAGGCTGCAGAAATTGTGAAAAACATTGTTTTATGTTTTTAATTTAATTTGATTGAAATTACAGAATCTGATTTTGCAAACAAATTCAACAGGTAAAAACATTATATAAACTAATTACTCAGACTGTTTTTTTAAGCTTGTATTTCTGTTACTCTTTTTTTTTCCCCACTTACAGCTAATGAAAACAACATTTAAGATTCCAACATAACTTCAGACTAGTAAAAATGTATTTAATATTCAATAAAAATGCTTAATACCTGCTTAAAGGTTGTCACTTTAAAAAATTACATCCGACACATAAGTTAATCAGAAAACATTGTAAACTTTATCACACCTTTTCACAGAGCAAAAGTTCCATATTTTGTTTTCACTCATTCCAGAAAGATATTATGTCAATTCACTTTACAGAGTAAAATGTCACAAGTTCTTTTTTTCTTTTTAGTCTTTAGTGTCTTTCAGGCAACAAACACCCCAAAAAGATCAGTGTCAGAATATTAGAATATTACATGAGATCAATAAAAAAAGGCCATTTTAACCTGAAATTTCTATGGACTCATTACTTGGTTGCAGCTCTGTCTGCATCAATTGACACATGGAGGCAGTCTCCAGTTTCCTTTAATAATGTCATCTGCATTGTTGGATCTGATTTCTCTCAGCTTCTAATTAATAATACAATTCTGTGGGATTTAGGTCAGACAAGTCTGCTGACCAATCAAGGATAACAACATCATGGTCATTAAACCAAACCTTTAAGCTATCTTTGTCAAGTCCTGATGGAAAATGAAATCCACATCCCCATAAAAGTTGTTCTGTTCTAGGTTGTCTACTGCACTTAATTATTTGTTTTAGGCCTCATAAGCTGTTGCGTTAACGCAATTGTTACAGTAAATTTAATTAGTTATTTAGAGAAAGAGGGAGGGGTGGATGAGTTGCTGTCCTGTTGTATTTTTTTTAAAGTTAAAAACAGAAAGTGCTGTTGTCAGCCACACCAATTACAATTCTATATTAATGATTTACGTTCTCAATAAATATATCTATCCAAAATTCTGTACATTGGGTTTGATAAATTAAAGGTCTGTTATTATTAGACTAGACTGACAAAACATGAATTCAGAAGGAGCCACTTAAACATCAGTGGAGAAAATCTTTGTTTGCATTAGCTATTGTCTGTTTGCTCCTAAGCCCCTCCTTCTTCCCCTCCCCTGGCCACTGCTTGCATCATTACACCATTCAGCTCCACGTTCGGCATTAAGGGGAGAAACCAGCCTTTTGGAATCCTTCAATGGGCATCATTAGTATTCTGTGGGGAAATAAAAGGACCCATCTGTGGAGGTGGTGATGAGGGGTAGCAGGACGGGGGGCATCCCTTGAGAGACTGAGGGATTAACCATTGACACATGGAGCCTGCTAATAAGATGATCTGGAGAAACCAATCTATATAGGGTTAGAATGTGTGTGTCACTCTCACCACAATGGCACACACACTCATATACACTTATTCCGTTTTATATAAGTGTAATACATAAGCAATCTATCTAACAAACTCAATAAATGTTAAAGTGTATCTTACAACAGGCAGCCACACACACCGACATCTCAGAATCCTTATTAAATTTGTAGTAGGGCCACATCTGGTCACTTACATCCAGAGAACAAAAGAAAAGAAGCAGTAGGGGGCTGGTGGTGGTGGTGGTGGTGGTGGGGTACCCGGTATCATATATGGAGATTTGATTCCACCCTGCAGAGTATTAATGTGCGTGTACACGCGCCAAGCATTTGTCACATATAATTGGAGGGTGTCAGGTGTGGACATGGGGCCACATTCAGCCCACCCACTACATGAATCGTCTGCCCCTATGACTGGTAGAATCTGTGTGTCAACATCTATATTTATCACGGGGCTGACCCAGAGGTTCGGAGGGATGGCCGCCCAAAAGGGAGTGACTGACTCTCCGGGTTGTCATGAATCACGTCACGTCACCCTCGGACAGGCGTCTCATCTGCAGCGGCCCCTCACCGTCGCTATAAGTGATTTAATCAGAATTCATTGATTGTTCAGAGCTTTTCTCTGGAGAGGATTTTTCTTGGCTCAGGGAAAATCGTTCCTCACACTGTCATTAGCGGACATTCTTAAAGTGTAGTTAACAAAATCTCTGGCACAGTGGTAAAATGGGACTTGTGTTGTCTCAGGGCTGTTACAAAGCCTTAAAAAGTAAGAAAAAGTATTGAGTTTCATTTAAGTATTTATTCGGGACTTTTTTCCTTATCTTATTGAGTAAATGTTTCAGCCAGCCATATGAGCGGATGTTACTTTTTTTAAGAATGAAAGAAGTAAAAAAGTGGCTTATTGTTTACACAATAAATTTAAAATGAGCATAGATCTTCCGGAAATCATTTAGCAGCTTACACTTACACTTAGACTTACACTGCACAGAAAAGAGCGGCAACATTTTCTCTGAAGACACACAGATGCTGTGTGTCTATGTTTACTTGAATTCCAGCACCACAGGTGTGGTTCAGGTGTTGCACAAGGTGATCTTTATGAAAATCCAATATTATGAGTGTCTCTCTCATTGCTTTAAGCTTGACTACACCACCGGCTTTGGTTTCACATGAAACTTAAGGAAATAAACTGAAAGGTCATACCTTAAAAAACTTAGCAACAACTACACAAGTTTTTATTATTATTATTATTATTATTATTATTATTATTATTATTTATTTGTCATCCTAATTTTGGAGAGGATACAAACCCAGTGTAATCTGAAACAATAGCTCAGATGTATGGTGTAAGTGTGCAGCAAACCGCAAAACACACAAAAAAACAAGTGCAACAGAAAAGTGCTGCAAACAAAATATGTTGTAATCACAGAAAATAGAAGCAAAGACCTACAATCAAACAAACACAAAAAAGGTGAAATGGTGAAATAGTAAAAACAACAGCAAATTCATTCCACAAAAACAGTGATCCAGACCACTAGGGGGAGTCTTGAGTAGGCGATATTAAGTAGCCAGGAAGACTTTGTGTTTGAAGAAGACATCAAGGAAAACACACAATCCTTCCTTCGAATTTCTTGTGACAAAGTGGTTCAGTTTGTATTTACCGTTTGTCCCTTATTCTTACTTCTTTTTTATTTAATCTTTCTAGACTTGGTCGTAATACTTGAGTTTAAACATTGCTAATGCAACTTTGTTTCACACACATTATATTGCAGTTTACATCAATATGTTTTAGTTAAAGCAAACACTTCTGCACCATTGGCAGAATATGAATGTTTCTGTTGTTCCATGGAATAGTTATGGGAAATTATTTGTTTTTCTTTTCTACTCACCCTTTTTTTGTCCTTTTTAGATGCTACAGCCTGAGCAGGTGGATGGGAGTTTTTTTTTTTTGTTTGTTTGTTTGGTTTTGTTTATTTCCTTTAAAGTAACATTTTTTGAGTTGCCCTGTACAAAAATGTTTAGATATGTAGGTAAGTCTATAAATTAGATTAATAATCTTGTTTCTCTGTTAAGATTTAGTTGTTTGGTTTGACCTGTTCCATTATGGTATGGCCTAATGAAGTGCCGGTGTTTTGCCAATTTGGTATAAGATCAGTAAGATTTCAGATGCTGGAGATAGTACGTGTGCAAATGTTTTGTGATTTGAAGATATAAAGAAAATAGAAGAAGAAGAAGATGATGATGCTGGAGATGGATGTGAGAGTCTAAACAAAAATACTAAATAATAAAATTCACCAAACGAACCTGGAACTTGCAGCCAATGCTGTTTTTTGTTTACCTGCTTTGACCATTTGACTTCATTAGCTCACATGAGTTCACCTCTTTACCACAAACATGAATATATGCCAATGGTATTTCTTTACTAAGAATCTCTGAGATTCCCATTCGATTTGTTGGTCAACACTTGGTTGGTGCTAGTGGCCTTGAGCAAATCCGTTTTCTGGAGCGAGTTTGAAGCATTTCATATTTGCTGTTGTTTTTACTATTTGCAACATTTTCCCCCTTGCTCCTATTTCCTCTACATGCAGTATTTTTCCTTTGCATTTGTTCTGATTGTAGATTTTTGCTTCTATTTTTTGTGATTGTAGCATTTTTGTTATTGCATTTGTTTTTTGTGTATTTGGATTTAGCACTGTAATCATAATCACTTTCTGTTTACACCTGTTTGTAGCCTGTTTTGCTGCTGATGGCACCAGAGTGTAGCTGCTCTTTAAACGTATCTACAGATTCTAAACGCCACAGAAAAAGGCTACATTCGACAATCAGGGTACAACAGAATGGACAGATCATTCCCCACAAGTTCTGAAGCGGGTGTGGAGGACCAGTAAAATGTTTTCATTTGAGGTTTACCATCGTAAAAACTATCCGCCACAATGTTTTTGTCAAGTTTTGCACTCACACCTTATTAATATTACATGAAAAGGACAAATAATGGGAAATTCTGTCTGGAAGAGTATTGCATTTTGATGCTGATTTTTCTATCATCACTTTAAACATACTGAAATCCATACGTAAGATTATGAGTTACACTCTTTTTAAAAATGTATCAGTCACTTTTCGACTGACAAGCACTGAAGACTTCCCGATCCCATTTCATCTGAGGATTTGCTGCATCCTAAGCTCTTGGAGATCAAGTTGACATTTTTGCAGTTGTTTTATACGTTCAAGCGTTCAGGCACAAGCCGCAAAGTTCCTGTTTCCGCTTTACCACATATGAGTGTCTGCTGACGCATAGAAAAAGTACTGCTCATTACCATCGGTTTTCATTCATGCTTGCTAGGTAATGTGTCACACGGGCTGATGAGACTACTTGCAGAAGGAATACTGAAGAGGAGAGGCAATTAATCCGGGGGGATACAGAGCCGCCTCCACAGCAGAACAACAATGAGATTTGCCTTCATGCAGTCTCTCCGGATAACCTAAATTTAACTTAAATGGCAATATAGTTTGGAGTGCTTTGATAGAAATAGATCACTGGAACTGGAGGGAAGACGAGGTAATGCAATGTCCCTCAGCGCAAATCAAGTCTCGTTGGCTTCCTGATGATATGATGCATCCAGAAATAGAATGTTGCTGACCAAGGAAGTTGTTGCACCTAAAAATCAATACTCTCTCAATTTGTGCCCAGGATAAACTGAAGGCACTTTTTGTAGCGGTGCATTTTGCTTTGCATGTTCAATTCGGGCCTTGCTCTCATATAAAAGAATTCTGTTTTAAAAGAATATCAAGCAGCAAAGTTAGTTTGTTTAAAAAAAAATATGCAGAGACAAAATGCATTTGAATTTGAAAAGAGGAAGAATGAGATGCACTTAACTTTATTTTGATACTTTTAATCAATTTGGAGTTGAACTTTGTTAAAATAACATTTATTTATTCATTTTTTGCTATTTATTACTTTTAAATTTAATTCAAATCTATCTTCAAAACATTCTCAACTTTTAAGGCTGTTGAAAATGTATGATATAAACTCAACTTTTACTGTAAAACATTTCAGAACTTTGCAAAGTAATGTACCATAAAAGCAAAAGGACTGTCACACTTTGTTCCCCTGTAATATTGAGTTGAGTGATTTAGGAATATATATTTGTTGATTTCAAGTTCAATACCTCATTAAAGGTTCAGCTTAATGGTATACAGACAGGAATGAAAGACAGAGCTGGTTTCCTGCTTCATAAACTTGAGACTACAGATAGCCTGTCCTATGCAAGAAGCAGCAGCAAAAATAGTCTCACTTTCACTATCAAAGTTACTGCAAAGGGAAAAAAACAATTTAGATTTGTCTTGAAGTTTATCAAAGTTTTCCAAGCAGTCCACTCAAAAGTTAAGCCACATTTTCAAGAAAATCAGCGGCATACCACAACAGGATCTCAGCTGGCCAGCAACAGGTATCTGGGGTTGAGCTTCTTTTCCTGTAAATCATAACTGGATTGTTAAAGTCCTACATGTAATTTTTACTGTTATATAAATGTGTGTTTGTGTGCATTATTGTGTTATTTTTTTTCCTCAAGCTCATGTGGATTAAGCTTTAATGGAGTATAGATTTACAGTATGTGCGGTTGTTGAATCATTGTTCTTATACAATAGCTACTATGAGCAGAATTTGAAGGGAAGAATTTACTAACTTTTTTTGGGCTGTGTGTGTATTAACACAGTTAAAGCTTCCAACATTGTGTTTTACATACAGAAAGGTTGCTCTAATTAGAGTCAACTCTCTTTTCTGCGATGGTGTCCTTGTGATGAATTTTTTTTTTCACATAACTGAGTCTGGGAGAGAAGCATTAATGAGCATGTGTGGGTGAGCATGTATTGTGTGAGTACATACTGTAAGGAGGTGTGAGAACTTTTTTGGCAATGTGTTTCATGGGTTATCCTTTTCCTTTGATTCGTTACAAAGCCTTTTTGAGCTGGTAAAGTTTTATATTGTTATAGGGTCGTCGCTTAGGAATATCATCGTTTCTCTGTCTTCCTTTTTCTGAACAAACCAGTACAACACTTTCCTAGTGTTGTACTGTCTGTCTCTTTAGGACTTTCCAGATCTCATTGTGTGCACCTCCAAAGAAA
This sequence comes from Poecilia formosa, assembly GCF_000485575.1. Lineage (NCBI taxonomy): Eukaryota > Metazoa > Chordata > Actinopteri > Cyprinodontiformes > Poeciliidae > Poecilia > Poecilia formosa. The sequence goes on along the minus strand of NW_006799966.1, from coordinate 290,746 downwards.
CATTGCTACATTAAAATAAATACAGAAATTGGACATTTTCCCAGACATTTTCTGTGGCTCTCAGAAGTGAGAAGCAACTATCCCTGTTCCACACTGGTTGGTTACTACTTCATCTCACAGCCCATTTAATTAGGGTGTTTCACAAACATTCGACCATTTGTATGCAGCTTTCTAAACACATTTTTATTCAAAAATCTACACATCATAGCCTACATTGAGACCTTGTTATTCAAACCCGGTTCTCCTTGATAAACAGTGGCGGGCTTCCAGTATATCTTCAGATACGTCCCCACAAACAGTTTCTCTTATAGCAAAAAGGACACATCTCTGATTCTGTAAATGTATTGGTTTGTAATTCAAACTCCTAAACCAATCAGAGTCTGGCAATCTTAACAACCTGAATAGACTCTGAACAAACTAGTAGACTTATCAGGCACTCAAGTGGTAAAAGCAATGTACCAAATGGTTATATTTGTGTCATAAAAAAAATAAAAATAAAAAAAAACACTTGATTGTGTAACATAAGTATATACAATTCACTCCAGCAGGAAACGACAAGGAATGACACATTGTAAAAACAGTCGAAACCCTAATAAAACTAAGGTCTAAAAGCATACAAAAAAACTATAAAATATCAAATAAAGACATGCAATTAGACTGAACACTTTAATTGTGTGTCTTCACTAACATCTTGCCTACAATGATCTTCTCATGCAATAGTAGCATTTTGGGTTTAGTGTTTCTATATAAATCTTCCTTCATTATAGTATAATTAGCGACATTCAAGGGTTCGTTTTTACCATGATGTCAAGAAACAGTGGCTTGTGATGTTCAAAAAGATATTTTTCTTTTAGTTGATTTGGATCGAGGCTGGCATGTATTACAGAAATGAACCGCACTATTTTCTTTTGAAGTGGACCAAAACCACCTCAAAAAGTGGGTCTCAGTTGTTCAGTACACACCAGGGTTTACTTGAGTCTTTTCACACCTGCACAAAAGGTTCAGATCAACGGGGGAAAGAACTCTGGTCCGGTTAAAGCAGACCAAATGTGTGAGGTGTGAATACAACCAGAGTGCTCGAAACAAATCCTGCTGTACTGATCATTGATCAAAAAAGCTATCTACATTGGCTTGTTCAAGCATAAGGATGATTTGCCTCAAGATTGGTGATTTAGAATTTTACATAAATCTCTTAAATCTGCCGATAGAGGCAGCTGTCTGACAGAGTGTTAATTTAACACTCCAACTGATGCAGTAATAATTTTGCCTTTTGCCAACATGCGACAGTCAGTTTTTGCCCATATGGCTCCGAACATGCTCACAAGCTGCTGTCAGTCAGTGACGATACCTCCCACACCAAGCAGGAGAAATGAAATAGGCTTGCCTGCGTTGCTCGTCCAGCAAAACAGCAGCAGATGGTGAGAATTCTGGATCCGCAGGTCTTTGTGATGGACACCTATGAGGCTCGACTCAGTGACAGCTGTTTCTCAGTGTGTGTCCAGATATACTGCAGTCAGCCTTGGATAAGGAAAATGACCTGGAGGGTGGAATGGCAGGGGGCTGGATACTAAATGCATAATTACATCCATGCTGCCATTAACACACACCCTCAGGTGTCTCATCTACTAGTATTAACATGGTGAGGGTCAGCTTAGGCAAATAATTGTTTTGAGGATTCCATGATTTGTAACTTCAAACAAAAGTCAGCTACTATGTGCTAAGATAGTTTCATTTCTTCAAAGAAGTGTACAGAAGCAGAGCCTGTGTTTGGGTTTGATAACTTCTGGGTCACCCCTGTCTTAGAGTTCGACTTTTTCCTTTTTTGATTCGTCTAAGTGGACACCTCAGCTGTCTGTGTTATTTCTGTTAATTACTCTCTCACAGCTGCTCAACATTCCCCCAATTATGCACTGATGTCACTGATCACATCTCCTCTATCTCTAAACTTTTCTCATATCATTCTAACTCCTGCTCTTCTTCTCTTAAATTTCGTTCATTGTACTAAAAGGTTCCTGTAATCCTGTTGTCATAGCTACAAAGGCAAAAGTTTTGATTTCATCTGCAGTTCGAAAATAATGAAATGAAATGACATCAGAATTACGTAGGGCTTTTCAGGACTCTTTACAAGGAAATCAGTCATTCACATGCAGACACTATGTTTTTGTTCAGTTAATTATTTCTGCATGTAGAGTTTAAGCTGTTTTATGTCCATCACATGATGAAGTAAAACTCTTGTCAATGGCATTAAGTTGTTGTAAGGAACATGTGTTGCATATTTCACCTGCCTGCTGCAATTTGTTTAGCCAAGAGATTTAATATTTGAGCCATGTCAGCACATAGTGAACAAATCTTAACGTTACCAAAGAGAATTGGGACATTGGGAAACTTTCTGCATATTTTCATCATATATTTATAGTCATGCTTCCCACACCTTTCCGTTTTTAGAAGGCAGGAATGCAAATCCCTGTGTAGGTGCGTGTGTGTGTGTGTGTGTGTGTGTGTGTGTGTGTGTGTGTGTGTGTGTGTGTGTGTGTGTGTGTGTGTTTCAAAAATTGTCAGTTGTCAATTTAACACATGCATAAGACGGAGAAGATAGAGCAAGTGATAATGATCCTAGTCTGACACTATTTTTATCATGGACAAAGGTGAATGATTATCATATAAAATTAGATTCAGTGTTTTCTGTCTTGTTAGATTTTTTATTTTTTTTTACCAATATAGGAAAGCATTTTTAAGGAACCTTTTTTCGATAATGCTCTTTCTTTATATTAATTAAAATAAAATCAGGGTACTTATCAGCAGTGTGTTTGTTTTATTTGCAGACATCATTGGTTCTTAGTTGTCAATGCCATGTTATTATTTTGCATTTGTCAGTGTTGACTGTGCCAGCATGATGATGTCACTGGAATGCAGCAGCTGCCAAGCCTTCAAACAAACAAGCATGAGTTGTTCTACAGCGACAACAAATAACAGAGCGACAGAGACGAACCCAGAAACTCACTGACCATGTCCAAAAAGTCACAAACAGTTTATGGGTTCAGGTGGTCTGTTTCATCATCTAAACTCATAAATGTTGCTTATTCTACTAGCCTGAATTTTTTACTCTTAATCTATAACTGTTCATTAAAAACAAAAGTATTTTGTTTTCTTCAGACAATGATTGCTCACAACAGAAGGCCCGGCAGGCATGCAGGAGTCTTGTCCAAGAATAACAAACATTCAGCACTCACAATATTTGCTGGTGTGCTTATCAAATATAGATAAACGTAACTTAGATTTAGAAGTACCCCCGCCATATTTTTGTGATTTATTGTAGACTTAATGTATACTTTTATTTTTGGCAATTTTTTTCTCAATCTCAAGGATGTAGTAGCACTGTTTCCTGTCCTGTGATGTATGCTGGCATTTAAAAAAAGAAAACATGTTATGTGGGTTTAAGCATAAGAAAATAATACTAATCCAACACTGTAATACATACGCCAGCTTCCACAGATTTTTGGGGTATAAAATTCTGTCACAACTTAGCTCAATAACGCAACACCTTTATTGTACATGTAGAGTGAAGATATAAAAAAAATCAGTACCAGCCAGTACTCTTGAGATGTGAAATATGATTAGGGTGTTTGTATTCGTTCCCAGAATACCTGTAACAGCCTTATTGGTTCAATGCTTGCTTACCGAATGAATACAGCCTGCTTTTAAGCTTTAACTCACCCTGGATGTTTATTAGCAGAACATTCACAATGCATTTTTCCCCAGCACAACTTCTAAAGGTGACACCAAATGAAAACAGAGAACTTTCAGTTATTGTGATGTTCTGCTATTTGGACACATTGGTGTTTCTCATGCAGCTATGGTGGAGACAAAGGTAGGCCGCACCAAAAACTTTTGATAGCAAATGCGTAGTTTCAGCAGCAATAATTAAGTATTATGGAGCTGTACTTAACTTAGTGTCGAAATAACTCCATGGAGTTTTTATATGTGTGATTTTAAACATATCTTTAGTCTGAGCCTGATTTAAACATTTCTAAATATCAGCACTAAGTATTTTCAAGCGGCTATATTGTTGTATAGTCTATCTGTCCAGGCATATCCATGCTTAAGATGCTCACAGTTGTGTGTGATTATAATGGACAAAGCTCATGCACAGCAAACTAAACTGCTAAATGTTCACTTGCTGCTTCTATGCTTTCTAGTTTGTGTTCTAAAAATAATTGTAGTAATTTTACTACAATTAAAAAAACAATAAAAAAACAAACAAACAAGCAAATCCAGTCAGTTCTATGCTGTTCTCTTTTTTAAGTGTTAGATCACATTCTAAAAATTGACAAAGAGTCTTTATCTACTGTTTATCAGTTTTAAACAATGGGTTATACATGTTTATTGTTATGGATTGAAGCATACCAAATACTGTGTGTTAGAGCCCAACACTGGGCATTTTGCTACAACTTTACAAGTATTTGTTCAAACTGCTAAACTAATGTTGACAAAAGAGTCCCAGGTAACCAATGAAGGAAGGCTGCAGGAAAAGCTTCTTAATGTGTTTTACGTTTATTCATACGTGAATCACTGCCTACTCCTATTTTAGCTAATCTAAAAGAGATCTTAAGAAGTTTAAATAACCTGTGTCTCAGCTAGATTAACTTTATATTAAGAAAAATATGCGCTCGGTCTATATATATTGTTGAACAAATGAAACTCGCATATCATTACTAGTCCCTCTGCTTTTTTTGTTGTTGTAGTTAAGGTTGTGATAAGCACACAAGCTGGTAACCTAGGCAACTGTGGAAAGAGCATCTGATAGAGATGCCTCCTGGTCTGACAGTTTGTTTTCACTCAGACATAGTCAACTACTGCATGGGCACCAGCCAAAAAACAGATTTTGTTAACAGACTGTCTGTCTCATACTGAAATCATTGCAACGAGATGATTTGAACCAGCATGATTAAAAGTTATATTTAGTCATGTTCTGGGTGACATCTGTGAGCTCACGATATCTTTGACCATGTAAGGACTGTGTAGGAATGTAACCTTATCTATGTTGGAAAAGTGGTTGCATGTTCTGCTCTCCCAGGAGGATAGAAACAGCTAATCAATACAGATTGGCTTAAGAGTCATTCAGGCATGTTGCTATTGCTTATTAATGTTATTTGAGGCAAAGGCCTGAAAAACAAAGCAAAATGTTTTATTGGTCTTTTGCTTGCTGGGCTAGTCTTTAAGCTGAAGAGAAATATCTTGTTTGGACACTTTTGGGTAATTAAATTTATTATACCAAACTAATGCTAGGGCATTGAAGGAACATGAAAACAGATTGCGTCACTCTTATTGACTTGACTTGAACATTCAAAAACGTACAGTGGTTGTAGTTGTATTTGGCCGACTGTATTTTATAAAATGAACCGATTGATTCTGTGTTCTGTGTTTCTGGCAAGCACCTTCTTCCATAAAGATTTATTTTGTAATTTGAAAACAACAACTTTGGAACTAGTGCAGAGTCCTTATTGTATCACATAGGTGCTTATTTGATGCTTTATTAATACTGAATTCTGATGCACAAGGCTTCTTGCTTTCATAAAGTTTATAGAGGGAAAAACGAGTGCAAGCAAGTGAATATCCTCAAAGAGACGGAAGGATAATTAATACTCTAACTAATTCATGGTGCCCTAGCTTTGTCTTCATCAGGATCATTATCTGTTGCGGTATACCCTCCTGTTCTGTGTTACTGCAATAAACTGATTGAACAAACAGAACTCCATAAATCAGCATAATTGTCATTCTCATGCAAAGTGCTACACTAAGCATGTTGTCTGTTAGTTGGAATGTCTACAGGAAAGTTGTTTTATATCTAAGACGGACAAAGAGAAGATTTAAAGAAAGACTTGCAGAAGGTAAAAATGAGGCGCAGACAAAGAAAATTTATCATGCTGGAAAATCATCCAAAGAGGACCTGGTGGTCCAAGATTATTAAAAGCTATTGTTGGTCATCATCTTAAAAGACCAGAATGTTTTGTTTTTCTTTACCACAACAGACAATAATCTTCATGAAGATGTGTGGCCAGAATTATTCTGACCTAAATTGGGATGGGCCAGGATTCCAGCAAACTGTTTTGAGAATCTTGTAGAGGGATTCCCAGTGTTTGAAGTTAAATATTAGTAGATTAATGAAGCCTAACTCTATTAGTCTACACAAAACAAAAGAAATGTAAGAAACGCAGTAAGCGCTGCTGTGATTATAAGCTGTGAATAACAGATTTTCATTACAAAGACTATCACGGATTGCTGATTTAAGAGTACCGGTATGTCTGTTTTCAGCCACGTGTCAATCACTAAACAAAGGCTCTATTATGGGAGGGGATGAGTTGGAGGGGAGTCGCTCAACAGAAGGGAACAGGGGCGTGGGGAGGGGGAGCTAGATGATATTCGGCTGTTGTCCTCCCCAGGGGGTACAGGATGTCACTCACAGGTGTGAATGAAGAGCCTGGTTGGTTGCCTCACCTCCCCACGTTTCCCTCTTATACTACGTCTTTCCCTCTCACAGAGCTTCATTTTTTTTTTATAGAGCTGCCACACACAATTCCCAAAGAGTTGCTTGCTGACTGGCAGTTACTTTAATGTTGAATACGTGTGAAAGATGGGAAAGCCTGTACCTGCTATGTGCGTCAGCCTCTTAAAGTGAACACTTACCTTTTTGTTGTGCAAGTGAGGAGTAGGAGAAGGAGAGTTCTAGGATTTCCACATTTTGAAAGCACCATAACGAAGAACATGGAAAAGAATGTTTTATATTTAAATCTATTTGTGACGTAAATAAAAAGCATTAGGTAACTCAGTGCTAGATTTGGGTGTAAGCCAAGAAAATGACTTCGTCTCCAGCGAATTTTCTTCCTGACAATATTGTTTTTCATTGTCCAAGAGGCTGTCTGGTCTGCAACTCTGCCCTTCAAGTAATACCGTTTAATCCCTCTGTCTTTGCCGGTATTCTGCCGAGTGCCGACATATTAAACACGTTCCTACCATACAAGTACTGCCTGCCTTAATGACACAGATTGAGCTTGCATTCATTAAAAGGAGAGAGAAGAGACATCAGCACAGGCTATGTGTTAGGGTGTGAATTTTACTCTCATACTCTACAACTAGTCTCTCATCCTCTCACTCTCTCTCTCTGTCATCATTACCTCTCATCCCCAATGTTGTGTGTGAACACATTCACATGAATGTGTTCAATAGTGGAGTTCACATTTGTGGGAAGCTTGACCTGAGCTGTGTCTTGTTTTAATGAACATAAAGTGAACACTCTTCACCTTGAAGTAATTTAATACCTAAAGGGAGATTTCTAGTTTTTAAGAAGGAAACTTTGACTATATGATGCAAAAAGATCCATAGCATTTTCAGTCAAGGTGTGAGCTGAGTGATTGCTGGGTGAATGATTGTGTGTGTGTGTGGGCGCATGTGTGAGGGGCAGGGGGGGAATTTAGCCTGATACCCGTAGACAAACTATTATTAGCACATTTGTGGAAACACACTCATAATGTAATGTAGACATAGACATCTTACCTTGCTTTAAACTTATCTACACTATCTTAAGATTTTCCTTCATGCAGAAGGCTCAACAAATGTCTTATCCATGGACAGGAGGTAAAGCAAACATGAACAGATGTTGCACCATCTAACTTGTCTCTCAGGTCATCCTGCAGTTTTAGCACCTAAAACAACAATACATACATTGTCTTGAAGATTTTGTTGGCTAATGTTCTTAAACACAGTCAAGAAGAGAAACATAAAAATTTGAATTTGGAAGATTTTTTTTTAATTTTATGGATGTATTATCAAAACATGTGAGGTACATTAGTGTTTTGGGTGTTTTATTCGGGACAACTTTAACTTTCCTTTCTTGTAGTGAATCAGTAATACTATTTGTTTTTGACAATAATAACATCTGAAAGAACAAAGCAAATCTCATCTGCAATGACTTGATAGCAGTCATTGCAATCAGAAAGTGGTCCAAATGAGCTGTATTTCATTAAAAATGTAAATTGCTGTTTTCTTAATACAAAAATAATACACTTTGGGAATGAGAGTATCAATTCTAGCTGATGCACCACAATAGGAAATGGCTCATGTGGGACATGACAACAATAGAGAATAAAATTTGTGTTAGGCAATCCAATCCTTGATATGCTAATTTGTGGATAATGTTATGACCTATTTATAAGCTTAATTTCATAAAATATATTTAAAAAAAGCAGGAACTGATTCAAGCCAGACATGTGATCTTAGCTTATGAAGTTTAGTTGCTGAAATATTAAAACAAATTAAATCATTTTAGCTGACTGAAATTAACTTAGAAGTAGTTCTTTTTAAGAATGAACTGGGAAAACACTGATTATTCTATTTAGCAAATCTGTCCCAAGATTTAGATGCTCAAGACCTACAACTGTGTTTATCTATGGGTAGAAGTAGTATAGTAGTAGATCCTGGTGAGAAATAAGGGGCAGGACTACAAAGAGCATAAACACATCCCTTTTGACAAATCTCAAGTTTTCTTTTATTTATTTATTTTTTTACACCCAGCAGCTAATTATACATAATTCAGTGTTTGCACAACCTTGCCCTAAGCACTATGAGTAATGTTTGACTAAATGAGCAAGAAGCAAAAATGACAACAGTGATGAAACTGCAAAAGGTGACTTTGGTCATTTAACTCTTACTTAGTTCAAAATTCAACAATTGTTGAGGTTCCCAACAAATAAAATGTATCCAAAATGGACATTTTGTGATCCCATAGGGTGCACCACAAAACTTCTTAGCATGCTGCATCCCAATAAGTTCAAAAACCAGCAGGCTCTCCTGCTGTGGAGCACCTGCTGTTTCCCAACCACTTTCTTTCACAAGCAAAATAAAAAAGCAGAAGGACACCAAGCGTTATGTGTTTTGGGGTTTTTAGAAGTAGTCAGTTGAACACTCTTTTAATAAAACTTGGTCTCTGTTAAATAATGCTGACTCTGCAGTTAAGGGTACAAAATAGGATGAAAAACAAAGAGAATGTCATAAAAACAAAATCAGGGGTCAAGTAATATTTGACAAAGATGGATCAGGTTTCAAAAACTATAATCAAAACAGATAGCAGACTTTAACATTAAAACAAGAGTATTACTTGTACTTTAGTACATGACTTTATCAAATAGGACGTTCCTAAAAGTACAGTTTTTAGTTGGAATCCATCCCATATGAGCTCTTCCAAACTCTTTACTTCACAGTCCTCTCAAAATTGTAATTATTCCTATTTTTTGTTTTCCTCTCTGTCTTACTATGGTTGTGTAGAATAACATAAACTAACATTCTGTGTCAGTTTCTGAGAACCTAACTTTTTGGTTGTTATTATTATCTATAAACCTTTATCATCAAAAAATATATAAATAACATTTTAAAGTGTTAAATATGTTCAAGCAAAAGTTTTAAATTAATCTCATCAGTCTAAGTGTACTTGACCGATACAATGTATGAGCTACATTTTGTTATTCGAAATACTTAAATAAACTGCATTTTGATTATATTCATCCATTACTAGTAAATAATGTGTGTCAGTTGAGACCAAATCCTATCTGAGAAAAACTGAAAACCATTTCTCTCTGGGATGAAGTCAACCTGGTTATTTTCCCTGCTGAGTTCTCAGGATTTCAACCCAAAATATTCAATTTGCATGATAGAAACCTTTGATTCCAGCAGCGAATAGAAAGAAAGACTCTTGAAATTTGGTAGCTGAGAATATTCTATGTGGTTATTTTTTTTTTATTTTTTTATTTTTGCTTCCTGTCCAAGAAACATTGCAATAAATGACAGATAGTTGTGGTCATGCTTGGTTAGTCAGTCAGCAGAGGTAGTTTTACCCTCTGAGCTGGAAACATCTCCTGATCAGTGGTCCATGTCTTCAAACCTTCGCCCACAACTCCTTCTCTTCACTCACTTCTCCCTCTCTGTCTTCTGTTGCTCTCATAGGGCCTGTGTTTACAGCAGAGTACCTCCTGCTCAATGACAGATATGGCAGTGCTTGCCATGAGTCTGTGTTTAGGAGAAAAGTAGCATCATTGCTACCATGCACAGGAGTCCCATTAAAGCCATGGCCGGATTATAACCCCCACCCCCAAAAATATAATAAATAAAACAAACCTAACCACTGAATAATTCATGAGTTGACACTCAGGAGGAGTGCAGTGGGTGGGAGGATGGTTGCATCATCACTTGTGTCTGGGCCTGTCTTATGAGTTCTTTATTACAACCCTGAAAATGCGAGAGAGATTTGGGAGGGGGGGGCGGGGTCGTGTTTGTACAAAAACCTCACAGTGAGAGTGGGAGAGAGCACGGGTAAAGGGTAGAGAATGTAAAGTCTCAAACAATAGCTCAATTTCAACCATGCATCCACACTTCTGGCTTTACATGCTCTTCAAAAATACTGGAACAAAGAAGGATGGGTGTGGCTGCAATGCCGGAGGCGAATCTGGGAATCCTCCCAGGAAAAGCCCTGAACACTAACTGCCCCTCAACCATTTCCCCTCTGACACTTGGAACATGATTAAGACGTGTCTAGAGCCAGAAGAAAGATTATTAGGCGCAGTGCATCCCTTAAAGCTGGGTAAGGTGTGAGCTTGTCTTATTTTCATCCGCAAGAAGAAACTGTTCTCCTGGAAGACACGTAAAATGGGATCAATCAGAGCAAAGATACTCTGATGGGGAGATGAGAAGTGGAGCGATGCACGGCACAGAGCAGAGGCAAAGCAGCGCTAAGAGGAGGGAGGAGTCATCTTTTATTGATTCAGGCATTAATGTACATTATGTACAAATTGGTCGAGGGTGGCCCCTCATGCGCAGTCCTGTGCTGTGCCAACAAATTGAAGCAATTGCCTTGATATCCACTTGTGGGCGTATGGGAGATTGCATTTCAAATCCAATGTGATTTTTTTTTTTGTTTGTTTCCTTGTTTGTTTGGACATTTTACCCCACTCATTTGATCCATACTCCATACTTATTAGTAAGAAAAAGAAGACAAAAAGCTGCAATAAATATCTGTGAATCTTCACTTGTCGAGGGTCCCACCCCTGCTTTTATTTATGACAGCTGAAAAGTGCACAGGAGGGCGTAAATAAAGAATGGAGACTACCTATATTTCCCAAAGGTGGCTCTGACTCTGACAGTTGACAATTTGTCAGCCTTTTCATACCAGTGGGGCAAACATCATCAATCAGCTTGCTCAGGAGGGGAGAAAACAAAGATATATGTCCAACAGCTTGAATGTTTTGTGCTCCTCTATGCTGAAGATACTTGTGTTTATTCCAATAATTGGATCTTATTAAAATCTTCTGTTCTCGAGTCACATATGTGAGGTTTTATGCAGAACTCCATTCCAATGCAGACTCTGACCAAGGTCTGCACACAGACAAAAGCAAACACACTTGACACACGCGCACACACACAACCGTGTCCCTTTGTGGACCGTTGCCATGCAACATTTCTCTGATTGGGTTAGTTGAGCTCTAGTGAATGTGCACTCACACACACACACACCACAACACACACTCCTCCCGGTTGATGAGGATCAGATCACACACAAACTCGTCGCCACACCCATCCTCCTCTCCCGCGGGACGCAGCTGCTCCTCCAAGGCCGAGGATGGAGAGGGGAGAGAGACGTGGCTCTTACAACAGGAGGGAAGTGGTCTCCTCCTCTCTGTGAGCTCTGCTGCTCAGTCCAGGGTCGAAGCTTTCCTTGGCTGTGATGATTGATGGTTCTTTGTTGGTTAAATTAAGTTTTATTACCATTAAATATCAACTGCACAACCCATTTTTTTTCTTAGAACGCATACACTTTGCCATTTAACCAGTGATAAACAACACCATTTGGATTCTGCTTCGTGTGTGTGTCAAGTTCGTTTTGTGATTTTTATTTTATTTTATTTTATTTATTTATTTTTTTTTTTCATTTCTAATGATTTTCCTATGAAAAGGATGCATTCACGTCAAGTGGACTTGAAATCGACACACTCCACTGGAGCTTTTTTTTTTACTATATTTGCTGGAGAACTTCTAAGCCTATTTTCTTTTGTATGAGTTTATATTTGTGTTTACAATGGAAGCTGATCTGTCTTCAGAGGTACACATTGATCGTATAATCCCAAGATATATTAAGTCTCGAGTCATTTTGTGTGTGACTAAACTGTTTGTGTTGGATCCTCTCGGAAGGGTGAAGTATCAAAGATTAGACATCGATTGTTTGGTTTTGTTGTTTACAAAAATTTATTCATACAAATCTTACAACACTTTCATGACATTGAGAAACGTAAGAACCCCATATAAGGACTTGTATGTGTTTAACGATGCCACTTTGCACTGAGGTTAAGTTCTAAAACATAATGTTCTCAAATAGATAAGAGTTTACACATTGAAGTAAGGCGTTGGGCGCTGTCAGAACTATCAACAACAGGCATTTTCTATGATCTGAACAACATCTCTGTTATTCTGCTCTTAAACCCTTTTTTTTTATTTATTCGAAATAGTGTTGCACAGAGTCGTAAATGATATATATAGGGGCTATTTTTTGATCATATAAGTTACTGACCAATATCAAAATAATCAACAACACCTCATAATCAACAATAACAAACACTGGTCATTGTTCACAAACTCTCACAGACACTAAACAACCCAAACTCATGCACACGCACACACACACACACACACGCACGCACTCACATGTTGCCTGCTCCACCAACATATACATTCTATTCTTGTCTACAATATATATATATATTTTTTTTTTACTCAAAAAAACTCATTGGCCATGCTGTGAAAACAAAAGCCTAATTCTACTACTGTTAGGGCAGACTAAGCTGAGCAATTAAACAGAGTAAAAGGAAGTTTCAATGTAAGCTAATGGACTGCAGCATCGTAGGGCCACTGAAATTGCCATCTGTCACTCGTGGCGAATTTTTCTTAGTTTTATTTTTTTTTGTTCTTTTCATATTTTTTTTTTTTTAGGTTTCTCACATCAAAGCAAGGCACAAAAGCCAAACGCTGTTTCCACCTCCACGTCTGTGTTCGGTCACTCATGATACACATACATGTGCGTTTGCCACACACACACACACACACACACACACACACACATACACACACACACACACACATGCACACGCACGCAAGCACACCACGCACACGCATACACACAAAGCTTGTGGTTTAAAGTCAAATTAGAAGACGAGTGTGTTGGTATTTTCTATGGGGAGAACACAGACTGCTGATTCGATTGCAAGCGTACGCACAAAGCTGCAGTTGCATACGAGGGAATAAATACTTGGAATGTTCCCTTATAAAAAGTCAGGAGGGGAGGGTTTCCTGTCTGCTGGAAAGGGTGAACTTCATTCAGCCGTGTTCTGGCATTAGAGGGAAAACCTATCATCCTGCAGGAAAACCTCTGTGAAGGGAATTCAACATCTGATATTCTGCTTTTATCAGACTCATTGACCCTAATCTCACTGAGGCAGAAGAAGCCCTCAACTCTTCTCTGATTTTAACACATCCTGCCTTCCCTGACTCTTGGGGTGCTGCGGCTGGTTTCTTGTGCAACCTCTCTTTCCCTCTCCACTTCTTCAACACTCTCTCGTCTCCATTTCTCAACCTGACACTCCTCCTCGTTCTTTTTCCTCACTGCACAGTAGACATCCGACACAGACCAGCTTCTCACTAACAGTTGAAACACAGCACTAAATCAGCAAAGGCCATGTAGACTAAAACGGAATTTTAAAAAACTGCTACAATAAGACAAAAAGTAATCAGCGTTCTGTTATGTCCACCATGACAGTGGCAGGGGAGGTAAAGATTCAACAAGTCAGTGCAGTTCCAGTATCTACCGCCTCTAGCCCTCATTGTTCACATTTTTTGTCACAATATAGCAGAGGGGAGGGGTTCGGAAATGAGCTTGGCGCAGCCCACTTTATAAAAATAGCAATAAAAGCACATAGGCATGCAGTCTCTACACGAGAATTAGCAAGGTGTCAGTTTCCACATGCACCAAATAAAAGGTAAATATCCTCCTTCAGCATCCAGGATTCTGATGTTTCCTTTGTGCTTTGTTTCCTGCTTTTCTTTTTTTTTCTCTCTCTCTCTCTCTCTTTGCTACCTGCATACAATGAACAGATTAAGCACATTTTTTTTCCAGATATTCCTGTTGGTTTACAACACTGAGAGGATCAAACATTCTTTGCACAGTCCTGTAGAGCGTGATTTATCTCCTACTGTGAAATGACTTTGAGGCAAGTAAGCAGGCAGTGCTTTCTGCTACCATATCTCCTGTAAAGGCAATAATCCCCCTGCAAAAGCCCATGTGTGACTGAATATCCATACTTTCTACACAAACAGGGTATATTTTTTTCTACTAGTAGAATGGATGGATGTGTAAATCGTCCACATATCCATCAGATGAGGAGCTGTCCAACAGAACCCATCTCACTTTAATGCCCTGGAGGGGCAGGAAAACTCTCCAAACCCACAGAGCTCCCATTAAAGGGAGTATGGAAAAAAAAAAAAAGGTAGCATCTATCATTTATGATAAGCCCACATGTGCCTCACGTAGCATGCTCACTGCTTCTTTGGGCCTGCTTTTGCAAAACAAAAACAAAAAAGAAACAAAAAAAACAACACTAAAAAAATAGACTAAAAAAATAAGTAGTAACATTCAATACTTTGATTGTCTTTTGAAAATCTATTTATTTTCTGCATATGTGGATGACCTTGGGAGATTTCAAGCGCATAAACGTTGAAGGTGCACATCTATCTTTTTTTTCTGATTTCATCATCATCTTTTTTGTCATTTTTTTCTGTTGTTTTCAACATCTCAACATGAAAAATAAAAATATTGGTCCACAAAGTAGCTATAACTGTGCGGTATCAAGTGCTTTTGTACAAAAAGGGAAAAGAAAAAAACGATATTATTAATAAAATATTCATTTTAATGGCTTTACTTCATACATAAATACATGTTGAAAGAACACAGGCGCAATCCACTGGTTGGTCAGATATATCTGAATGACTTTGAGTTAACGACTGGATGTATATACACAGGAGGGCAGTTTTGGGCGCTTTTTCTTTCTTTTTTCTTTCTTTCAGCGGAGCTACAAATAGGCGAGCCGGCGTCCTTTGTTCCTAACTCTCTGTCTGTACCTTCTACCCAGAACCGCTGCCAGGTATTTCTGCACGGCCATCTGCTTTCTATAGCGGCTGTAGCTGTCGGTGAAGATCCCATCTGAGTGTCTTTTGGACAGGGGCTCTGACTCTTCCTCCATGCTGTTGTCGTCACTGAAAAATAATCGGGGGAAAAGACACAGAACGGAAGAAATCACGATGAGATTCGTTAATCAAGCAAGTTCAGCATAAATTTGTGTTTTTAAATTGTTATTATTATTATTATTATTATTATTATTATTATTATTATTATTATTATTATTATTATTATTATTATTATTATTATGTACATATATTGATTATCATTACGCTTTGATCAACAGTTGGGCCTTTACTCTTTTGTTTTTCGTTTTGTTTTGTTTTGTTTTTGTTTTTTTAATATGTGGAAAATATGATAATACCGAATTCCGCATTTGATTTAAATAAGCGTTTCAATTATTCATCTGAAGCCCAATGGATATTCTGACGCATGATTTTTCATTAGCGCTTAGGTTTAGAACAGTTAAATCAGAAATTAATGGTGCAATCACACCTCACTTGCAGGGGATTTTATAATAAGACTCCTGTTTTTATTACTTTCGTTTTGCAAATCAGAAACACTATAAGCACAATGAAGACCTCTAGAGGGTTTTATGGACAGGCAACACAAAAAATAATAAGAAACAAATAAATAAAAATCACGCACATATAATGAGTGACGCAAGCAGCCTGAAGTTGTGCAGTGCAGAAACATAAAAATAAAAAAAAACTAAAAAAAAACGCTGAAGAGAAATGCCCTTACCCTGCACGAACAGTCATCAGAGAATGCAGATAATGTCTCGCTGTTAACTGACCCAGGATCTCCCTCAAGGCTCTATCTAATTCTTCCTCAGCATGCCTTTCTGGTCTGAGATGATAAAACGCCAAAAAACACATAGATCATCAGAGACTTAAAGGAAAAAAATAATAATGACAGAAACAATGATAAATGAAATAAAAAGAGGCGCAGACAAAAATGATTCAAGACAGCCTAGAATGTCCCCACCCATCGGCATGAGGTTCAATAATAATAATAATAATAACAATACCAATTTAAAATAAATAAATAAATAAACAGCATTTTTAAAAAAAGCCTTAACATGCTCTCCCTCCGTGATCTTCATGTTCAGCAGAATGGAAACAACAACTTGAGGCTACTCGGTATGGAAGTAAGACAGGGCAAATTACACGGGGCGCTCTGTCCCAGCTGCAGTACGCATTCAAGTGGGATTTACCTTTTTTCTGGTGGGTAGTACAGGCTGTACGCATCGTCGTTTAGAGATGGGGGGCTTCGTATAGCAAGCTGGTCGCTGTCAAAGCCCATGTCGGACAGAGAGTTGCCATCCTCATCAAACGCATCGTTTTCAAGTCTGCAACGTGCAAGGCAGGCGTCAGAAATCCGATGCAGTAAAAGAAAAAAAAAAAAGAAAAGAAAAGAAATGCGTGCCTCAAACCAGCAGACACGCCTTATGTGTTTCTGATGAAGTAAGAGAAGTATTAAGATATAACTTTTTAATAATTACTTAAAATTACAAACATAAACCCTTTTTCCTTAGGGTAGAAAATCTGTTTTATATTCCAACTTGCTACCGCTGATGATTTCAGCGCAGACTTCACACTCATTAATTATTAAAAAATCGAAACAATAGGTGTTGAAAAAGATCGCCTATAGGCTATAAGAGTGTGGGCGGTGGAGCCTCAGAAGAGAGTGGGGGAATAAATCAATTAAAAGACTGCTTAAAAATAGCTGAAAAAATTCTGAATCGAAGAGAACCACGCCCAAATTTAATTCTGGATATGCTTTTAGCAGAAAAAAAAGAGAAAGAAATAAAGAAATCTTAAATGGGAAGAGCTCTCCGATTCGTTTTGCCTCGCCTCTCCTTGGTGACGCCAGTCCATCGTCATCCCAAGGGCTATCCAGCGCACCGACTGCTCTCTCATTTTTAATAAGGGGGAGTTCTGCGAGCCGTCCCACCGGACTGATACATGTACGCAATTTCCATAGGCATTTTCCACTCAACACCTGCGTTTGTGTGCTTTGGGGAAATTATTGCACACCCATGTTATTTTTTTTTTCTTTTCTAGCTCAGCGCTCTAAAATTGCGCCTATATTTGCGCACTTGTCTGAAATAAAGACATAGGGTTGGAACATTGAAAAATATGCCGCTTAACACAATTTTGAAATGAATAATTTAAAGAAGTATAGCTTCAGTATGGAAGGATTAGGACAAACCTACCTGATCTTTGGGTAACTTAGTCCTATAGGTGTGCAGAAGACGCTGTAGTGCATTAAGATTCCGTAGATGAGCAAGATTAAAGTGGCTTTACTCGAACTGGCCATGCTGTCGATGAAATACAGACAGGAAACAGGTTACTTTCTCTGCTGAGAAATGAACGCTCTTTGTTTAATCATAGTAACAGACGCGGGTTGATATATATATATATATATATATA